>NW_027636201.1:0-20936 GCF_903797595.1 Erithacus rubecula
TCCAGGTGACATTCCAGCTCTGCCTGGGGCATTTCCCTCCCCAGGTGAACATTCCCAGCTCTGCGGGGATTTTCCCTCCCCAGGTGGAACATCCCGCTCTGCCTGGGGCATTTCCCGCCCCAGGTGAACATTCCCAGCTCTGCCTGGGGCATTTCCCTCCCCAGGTGAACATTCCCAGCTCTGCCTGGGGCATTTCCCTCCCCAGGTGAACATTCCCAGCTCTGCCTGGGGCATTTCCCTCCCCAGGTGAACATTCCCAGCTCTGCCTGGGGCATTTCCCTCCCCAGGTGAACATTCCCAGCTCTGCCTGGGGCATTCCCTCTCCAGATGAACATTCCCAGCTCTGCCTGGGGCATTTCCCTCTCCAGGTGAACATTCCCAGCTCTGCCTGGGGCATTCCCTCTCCAGGTGAACATTCCCAGCTCTGCCTGGGGTATTTCCCTCTCCAGGTGAACACTCCCAGCTCTGCCAGCCTGGCTGCAGAGCAGAGGGGCTCCAGCAGCCCCATGACCTCCCTGTGCTCACTGCAGCAGCCCCGGGTCTCTGTGCTGTGAGAGCTGCAGGCTCTCAGAGGGGCAGCACCAGCTCCCAGGAAGGGAAGGTGTCTGAGCCCGGCTCCCTGCGAGCCTGGCAGGGGCACAGCCACCCCAGAACAGACAGACTGCATCCCCAGCCCTGTTAAACACCCAGCACAGCCCAGCCCTGTTAACACCCAGCACAGCCCTGTTAAACACCCAGCACAGCCCTGTTAAACACCCAGCCCAGCCCTGTTAAACACCCAGCCCAGCCCAGCCCTGTTAAACACCCAGCCCAGCACAGCCCTGTTAAACACCCAGCACAGCCCTGTTAAACACCCAGCCCAGCCCAGCCCTGTTAAACACCCAGCCCAGCACAGCCCTGTTAAACACCCAGCACAGCCCTGTTAAACACCCAGCACAGCCCAGCCCTGTTAAACACCCAGCCCAGCCCTGTTAAACACCCAGCACAGCCCAGCCCTGTTAAACACCCAGCACAGCCCAGCCCTGTTAAACACCCAGCACAGCCCTGTTAAACACCCAGCCCAGCCCTGCTAAACACCCAGCCCAGCCCAGCCCTGTTAAACACCCAGCACAGCCCTGCTAAACACCCAGCCCAGCCCAGCCCTGTTAAACACCCAGCCCAGCCCTGTTAAACACCCAGCCCAGCCCTGTTAAACACCCAGCACAGCCCAGCCCTGTTACACACCCAGCCCAGCTCAGCCCTGTTAAACACCCAGCACAGCCCAGCCCTGTTACACACCCAGCCCAGCCCTGTTAAACACCCAGCCCAGCCCAGCCCTGTTAAACACCCAGAACAGCCCTGTTAAACACCCAGCCCAGCCCTGTTAAACACCCAGCACAGCCCTGTTAAACACCCAGCACAGCCCAGTTAAACACCCAGCCCAGCCCTGTTAAACACCCAGCCCAGCCCAGCCCTGTTAAACACCCAGCCCAGCCCTGTTAAACACCCAGCCCAGCCCTGTTAAACACCCAGCACAGCCCAGCCCTGTTAAACACCCAGCACAGCCCTGTTAAACACCCAGCACTGCCCTGTTAAACACCCAGCACAGCCCAGCCCTGTTAAACACCCAGCCCAGCCCTGTTAAACACCCAGCCCAGCCCTGTTAAACACCCAGCCCAGCCCTGTTAAACACCCAGCACAGCCCTGTTAAACACCCAGCACAGCCCTGTTAAATACCCAGCACAGCCCAGCCCTGTTAAACACCCAGCCCAGCCCAGTTAAACACCCAGCCCAGCCCTGTTAAACACCCAGCCCAGCCCTGTTAAACACCCAGCCCAGCTCAGCCCTGTTAAACACCCAGCCCAGCCCTGTTAAACACCCAGCACAGCCCTGTTAAACACCCAGCCCAGCCCAGCCCAGTTAAACACCCAGCCCAGCCCTGTTAAACACCCAGCCCAGCTCAGCCCTGTTAAACACCCAGCACAGCCCAGCCCTGTTAAACACCCAGCACAGCCCTGTTAAACACCCAGCCGAGCCGTGGCCGCCCCCTGCCCCACCCCAGCCCCGTGCCCACCCCACACGGACACACTGCCAGCCCAGCCCCGTGCCCACCCCGGCCCCGTGCCCACCCCGGCCCCGTGCCCACCCCACACGGACACACTGCCAGCCCAGCCCCGTGCCCACCCCACACGGACACACTGCCAGCCCAGCCCCGTGCCCACCCCAGCCCCGTGCCCACCCCACACGGACACACTGCCAGCCCAGCCCCGTGCCCACCCCGGCCCCGTGCCCGCTCCTGGCATTGTGCAACCCTGCCCTTCGTCCCCAGCCTCAGGGACACGGCCACAGTTTTCAACCTGGGAGCACATGGGCTCAATTATGCTGCTCAAAGAAAAGAAATCCATCTTAACATAAAAGAATTCAATTAAAGGGCGTCCCGGGGGACCTGCCCAGGGAAGAAAACACAAATAAACTGCTAAGGAAACACAACCTTCCCATCCCAGCCCGCTGCACAGCCAAGCAAGGAGCTGCAAGAGCTGCAGGCTCTGCAAGGCTCCCAGAACGGAAGGAAAGGAAGAAAACCCCAAATGTCACAGCACAGCCACCGGTGCCTCCTCTGAGGTGTGACAGAGCTCAGTCCTCACAGGGAATCAAAGGCAAAACCGAAACTGAAGCAGCTTCTGGTGTTCGATTTCCTCCTTCCTTCCTGTGCCTGCAGCAGCCAGAGCATCCCCACTGCTGCAGGTCTGTGCCTCTCCCAGGGAAATCAGAATCAACGTGGCTCCAGAGCCACCAGTGTCACTCCAGGCCACAGAGCTCTGAGCAGCAGCAAACTGCAGGACTGAAATCCCACTGCAAGCCTGCAAGTGCAGCAGGGGCACTGCCAGCCCCCACAAAGCCTGGCCTGAGCAATCCAGATGTTTGGGAAGCTTCCCTGCAAAGCCCCAGCTGCACAGGGCTGCAGCTCAGACCCAGCTCCCTGCAGCAGTTTCCCAGATGACCTGTGCAGCTCGAGGGGACACCAGGTTAGTGTGCACATGGCACAAAACTGGAGGGGCTGCTGACTCCCCAAAGGCAGAGGGGCCCTGCAGACAGAGCTGGACAAACCTGAGGGCTGGGAATCACAACTGTGTGAGGTTTATTTAACACAGGCAGGTGCCACATTCTGCACTGGGCTGGGACAGCCCTGGAGACACCCACAGGCTGGGACTGAGAGGCTGGAGAGCAGCTCTGGGAGGGACTGGTCCTGGTGGATGGAAAGGGGGATCTGAGTCAGCTGTGCCCTGGAGCCAGGAGGGACATGGGGGGCACCAGGGGACTGTCCTGCCCTGCACTGGGGAGGCCCCACCTCCAGTCCTCAATATAAACAACAGCTAAAGCTGGGGAGCATCAAAGCAGGCCCATGGGCACGGGAGGGGTCTGGAGGGGCCACAGGAGGAGCAGCTGAGGGCACTTGGAATGTCCAGCTGGAGGAGGCTGAGCTCAGAGCTCCCCAGGGGCAGCTCAGGTCTCTGCTCCCTGTGACAGGGACAGCACCAGGGAGTGGAGCTGTGCCAGGCAGGCTCAGGATGGCAGCAAGCTTCTGCCCTCACCCACAGGGTGCTGGGCACAGCCCCAGGGCTCTGATCCCAGTTTGGGATTGTTGGGGGTCTGTGCAGGGCCAGGAGCTGCACCCACGATCCCAGGGGCCCTTCCAGCTCAGGAGATTCTGTGGAAAGCTGTGCCAGAGTTTCCCCCTCTGCCCCAGCCAGAGAAGAGCTCTGAGCTCTGCCTGCCCTTTGCCATTTCACCACAATATTTTTCTCACACTTTGCAGCTTCCCCTGGTGCCCAGAGGAGCCCCAGGCTCCCCAGGCTGACTCCAGGGACAGAATGGGGTGTGTGGGTGCTGTGACACCCCCAGAGCCCCCAGGTAGCAGGGGGACACAGGAAAGGGACACTGAGAGGGAGCAGGAGGAGCAGCCCAGGCCAGCAGCTGCAGAGCTGGTAGCTCTGAGCAGGCTGAGAGCTGCACTTCCTCCTGACACCACCTCAGCCTCGCCGTGGTGACAGCGCCTTGAGCCACGTGGGGCTGGTTCAAAGGCACCCCTGACAAAAGTGACAATTCTGGGCAGGCTTCAGGCCCTGCAGACCTTTATTACTGTCACTCTCACGGTGCCTCTGCTCCATCAGGCACTAAGAAACACAAACTTCCCACTTGCACAGCTCATCCAACAGCAATATGTGTGGCACTCAAGTTCCACCTAAATCCAACCCTTTTTTGTCTGAGATTCTCAAGCTGGCCGCCAAAGTTTCATTTCCTGAGATAACTGATATTTATTTGCCCAAGTTTCCCTCCAAACCAGAGTTAAGGTGCAGGTAAAAATAGTCCAGGCAGTGATAATAATGTCAATATTGGTTATTGCAGTGCTGGAGGCTGGGGAGGATCAAAACAAGGAGCAGGGAAGTCCATCAGGAGTGAGGGGAGAGCAAAAGAAAAGCTCAAGTAGAGAAACACAGCAGCAGCCAGGAAAGACAACACACTCCTGCTTCCAATAACACTGAATCAAAGAGACACTTAAGAGCCTTTGTTGCTACTCCTGGTCACACAGAGGCCACATTCCTTCCCTGAGCCTTCCATAACCCCCAACATCTGTGGATTTTCCGTGAAAAGGAGGTAAAAGCACGGCAGCCCATCAGTGTAAATGGGAGCAGGGCTGTGTTCCCTATAAACAGGGCCAGGAGAGAGGGACTGCTGCTCCAGGCCCAGCACTGCCCTCACTCATTAACTCACTCTATTAACTCCTCAATTAGTTCTTCAGGAATTCTGCATCCAGCAAAACAAGACCTCCCACAAACCTTCCTCTCTGTAAAGTTCTCTGAAGTTCTGTCAGCCTGGCACAGGCTCCCCAGGGAATGCCCCAGCTCCAGGAGTGTCTGGACAGGCTGCCAGGGATGCACAGGGTGGGGTCTGGGGGGTTCTGGGCAGGGCCAGGAGCTGGGCTGGATGATCCCTGTGGGTCCCTTCCAGCTCAGGACATTCCTTGATCCTGTGACTGGAGCACCCAGCTCCTCCTCTGCTCTCAGCTCACCGACCTCACCCCTTTCCCCTGCACCATTTGCACCCAAATTTCCCAGTTATTCTTGTTCTACTCCTGTTCCAAACCCAAGATTTACTCCACCAAGAGACTCCCCTATTTCCTGGCATTCCAGTTTGCCCATTTTTTTGGCTGAGCTGCAGCTCCTGCCCTTCAGGCACCCTGTTAAAGCATCCTGCTGGATGACATCCACAGAGGCAGGATCCTGAGCACAGAGCCCACCTGCACAGAGAGCAGCACAGCTCATCCCCTGCTGCCAGCCCTGAGCTCTGCAGGCTCTGGAGAGCAGGGACAGCACCAGCGAGTGGAGCTGTGCCAGGCAGGCTCAGGCTGGATGGCAGCAAGGTTCTGCCCTCACCCACAGGGATTGGGCACTGCCCCAGAGCTCCAGGAGCTGCCAGGGGTGCCCAGTTTGGGATTGTTGGGGTCTGTGCAGGGCCAGGAGCTGCAGCCATGATCCCTGGGGGCCCTTCCAGCTCAGGAGGCTCCATGGTTCTGTGATGCTGGAATTCCTCTATACCACTGCTGGGCTCAGGGAAGAAAAGTTTTGGGTCCCCTGTGGAACCAGAAAACTCAGGGGAGAGCTCAAAGGAAGCATTCCCTGCACAGAGCATGGACAAGCAGCACAGGCACACACGGGGAGATCTCTGTAGCAAAGAGGAGAGGAAGCATTAGTGAAGCCAGGCCCCCTTCTCTCCCAGCAGCTCACTGTGGGGGCCAGCAGGGATGGGATCCTCTCCAGCTGCCTCCCAGTCCAGCCAGGAAACTGGGAGCAGGACTGGGGGATCCCACTCTGGGACACTGCTCCCCAGGGAAGCTCTGCCAGCAGTGGCTGGAGCTCCCCAGAACTCCTGCAAGCCCACAGAGCTCCTCTCCTGGTAACAAACCCCCGAGCAGCAGCTCTCACACAGCGCTGCCTCGGCGTTATTATTTTTGACAGTTTCCAATTTGTGAAGTCAGAAATCCACCCTGTCCCTCCCACAGCACACGCAGAGCTCCTGGAACAGCAGGCTGAGCAGGAGATGCTCCACAGCTCCTGCATCCCACAACAAACCTTCCCCCAGTGGCAGCTTCTGCAGGAACCTCTCCTGCCCCACCAGTGTCCCCACTGCCAGCCAGGGCACTGCCCCACATCCCTGGGTGTCAGCACTAATCCAAAGGAAGCACAAAACCCACAGGAATATCAGTGTACACACAGAGAGCAAGCCTTGCTTTCAGAGCAGTTTGTTCCCACCCAGCCCTCATCACCTTCTGCCGAGCAAATGTCACCCAGGCCAGCCCAGGCCATCATGTGCTCCCACTGACAGCCCAAAATTTAACTTTGCTTCCCATGAGATCACCATTGGTTGCCATGGAAATCCCTATACTACCATCCACCAAGGGGTTTTTTTTTTACCACTGAAGTATTTTGGCAGCATGCTCGCTTTTAAGTGTCAGAGTAATAAGAGAAAACATAAATGTTTCTTCTCTCATCAGCCTTTAAACAGAGCTTTATAACCCAAATCTGCTCCTAAGAGCTTGGTTCAAACCTGTGGGGCTGGGCAGCACTGGAATCACCACCTTTTCCTTTCTGACACAAAATGAACCATGGAAACAAGCTGCAAGTTTTTCAAACATGAATTTCCAAAAGGGGGATCAAGCGAGAAAAAACCTCTCAGGTCCCTCCGAGTTCTCTCAGTTTCTCTTTTTCACTTCCTAGTTTGGCTTTTTTTTTTTTTTTTTTTTTTTAGCTGGTGCAAAACAAGGCCCTCAAATTGAGCAGGGCCCTCCCAGCCTCTGCCAGGAGCTGCTTTCCTGTCAGATGAATCTTGTGGTGGCTCCAGCGGGGCCTCCACTCCCAGCACGGATTGTGGCCCTTCATAAAAGCAGCACGGTGACATTTATGGCCAAAGTCTGCACCCTGGGGCGGGCAGGTCCCCAGGAGGGTGACACCCTGGGCAGGCTGAGCCCCCCTGTGACCCCCGGGAGGGAGCTGACCCCGGGAAGGGAGAGCTGAGCTTAGAGAGAGGGACCCTGACCACTGATCCCCCCTGTGACCCCGGGAAGGGAGAGCTGAGCTTAGAGAGAGGGACCCTGACCACTGATCCCCCTGAGACCCCCGGGAAGGGAGAGCTGAGCTTAGAGAGAGAGACCCTGACCACTGATCCCCCTGAGACCCCCGGGAAGGGAGAGCTGAGCTTAGAGAGAGGGACCCCGACCACTGATCCCCCCTGTGACCCCCGGGAAGGGGAGCAGACCCCGGGAAGGGAGAGCTGAGCTTAGAGAGAGGGACCCCGACCACTGATCCCCCTGAGACCCCCGGGAAGGGAGAGCTGAGCTTAGAGAGAGGGACCCTGACCACTGATCCCCCCTGTGACCCCCGGGATCAGCACCCGACCCCCGGGAAGGGTGAGCTGAGCTTAGAGAGAGGGACCCTGACCACTGATCCCCCCTGTGACCCCCGGGAAGGGAGAGCTGAGCTTAGAGAGAGGGACCCCGACCACTGATCCCCCCTGTGACCCCCGGGATCAGCACCCGACCCCCGGGAAGGGGTTCTGACCCTCCAGGAGGGGACCAGACAGCCGAGAGGGACTTGACCCACAGGAGGAGAACCAGACCCGCAGGAAAGGGGACCCTCCCAAGAGTGATCTGCCTCCCAAGAGGGAAGCTGAGCCCGGGAAGGGCCTGACCTCCGGGACTGACCCGACCCCAGGAGAGGGGGCAGAGCCCAGGGGGTGCCGTGACCCGCGGGCAGGGCAGCACGGAAGGTGACCGGAGCCTGGGAGAGCGCTGAGCCCTCAGAGCAAGGTCTGAGCCCAGCAAGGGTGACCTGACCCCTGACCTTGGCACCGCCGCCAGTCCCGGCAGCTCCGGCCACTCCCGGCCGGCCAGGAGCGATCCGGGAGCGATCCAGGAGCGATCCGGGAGCGCCCGCAGCCGCAGCCCCAGCCCCGCCAGCCCGCCCCGCACGCACCAAAACACGGCAAAAGCAAACTGTCACGCGCAGAGCAGGCGGATTTAACCCAGATCCGCACGGAACGAGGCGGCGGCACCGCGGCCCAGCCCCGGACAGCGACTCGGCGGGGGAGGATTTTAACCCCCCAAACGGTGCCGAACCCCCGGACCGCGGGGGGAGCCTCCGGGAGGCCGGAGAGGAGCCGGGGGAGCGGCGGGGCCCAGCCCGCGGCGCCGGGCCCAGCCCCGACCCGGGCCTCGCGAGGGCGGCGGTGACAGCCGCGGCTCACCTGCGGGTGCCGGGCTGCCCTCGGGCGCTGCCGGGCCGGGCTGCGGGCCGGGCCCGCGGGCTGGGCCGGCCGGGGCTGCGCGGGCAGCGGCGGCGGAGCGGCGGCGGCGGCGGCTCCAAAATGGCGGCGGCGCCGCGGCTCCCTCAGGGCGGGGGGAGAGGGGCGGGGCCGCGGGGGAGGGGCGGGGTCTGGGCGGGGCGGGACCGTGGGTGGGTGGGGCTGTCGGTGGTGGGCGGGGCGGGGGCGGGGCCGCGGGGACACCGGGATGGGGAGACGGGGACAGGGATGGGGGGACAGGGACAGGGGATAGGGGCGGGAATGGGGACATGGAGATGGGGACACAGGGACAGGGGATAGGGACGGGAACGGGAATGGGGACATGGAGATGGGGACACAGGGACAGGGGGATAGGGACGGGAACGGGAATGGGGACATGGAGATGGGGACACAGGGACAGGGGGATAGGGACGGGAACGGGAATGGGGACATGGAGATGGGGACACAGGGACAGGGGGACAGGGACAGGGGATAGGGGCGGGAATGGGGACATGGAGATGGGAACACAGGGACAGGGGATAGGGACGGGAACGGGAATGGGGACATGGAGATGGGGACACAGGGACAGGGGGATAGGGACGGGAACGGGAATGGGGACATGGAGATGGGGACACAGGGACAGGGGGATAGGGACGGGAACGGGAATGGGGACATGGAGATGGGGACACAGGGACAGGGGGACAGGGACAGGGGATAGGGGCGGGAATGGGGACATGGAGATGGGAACACAGGGACAGGGGATAGGGGCGGGAATGGGGACATGGACAGGGGATAGGGGCGAGAATGGGGACACAGGGACAGGGGATAGGGGCGGGAATGGGGACATGGAGATGGGAACACAGGGACAGGGGATAGGGGCGGGAATGGGGACATGGACAGGGGATAGGGGCGAGAATGGGGACACAGGGACAGGGGATAGGGGCGGGAATGGGGACAGGAACAGGGGATAGGGGCGGGAATGGGGACACAGGGACAGGGGGATAGGGACGGGAACGGGAATGGGGACATGGAGATGGGGACACAGGGACAGGGGGACAGGGACAGGGGATAGGGGCGGGAATGGGGACATGGACATGGGGACACAGGGACAGGGGGACATGGACAGGGGATAGGGGCGGGAATGGGGACATGGACATGGGGACACAGGGACAGGGGATAGGGGCGGGAATGGGGATATGGACAGGGGATAGGGGCGGGAATGGGGATATGGACATGGGGACACAGGGACAGGGGGGAAGGGACAGGGACAGGGGATAGGGGCGGGAATGGGAACAGGGACAGGGGATAGGGGCGGGACAGGGGATATGGACATGGGGACACAGGGACAGGGGGGAAGGGACAGGGACAGGGGATAGGGGCGGGAATGGGGACGTGGAGATGGGGACACAGGGACAGGGATGGGGACACCGACATAAGGACATGGGCACGGGGGCAGGGATAGGCACGGGGATAGGGATGGGGACACGGGAACACCGCAGGACCGGGATGAGGATGGTGGGGCGGGGATCGCGACTCAGGACGGGACGGGGGGACAGGGACGGAAATGGAAATGGGAATGGTGGGGAGGGAATGGGGACGAGGGATGGGAATGGGGATGGGTGGACAGGGACGGGGATGGGGGACGGGAACGGGGACAGGGGGACGGAAACTCGGGGGCGGAGATGAAGACACGGGGGCGGGGACTGGGAGATGGTGGGACGGGGATGGGACGGGGAAAGAGACACGGGACACTGGGACGAGGCGGTGGGGACACAGGGACAGGGGGTCGGCGTGGTGGGGCGAGGGTGGGGACAGGAAAACAGTGGGGCGGCCCCAGCCCCGGGGACAGCCCTCGGGATGCCGGGGAGGGCGAGCTGCGGCCGCCGGCGGTGGTCACGGCCTCGGGGGCAGCAGGAGGAGCACGGGGACAGCACCCCGCGGCTGGGGGGACACGGGGACAGCGGGACCCCTTCCGTGGCCACAGCCTTCAGGTGGCCCCCTGTCACTGCGAGGGGGACCCAGAGATGGGGGTCAGGGGATTGGGGTGCGCACAGGGGCGTGGGGATGAGCACAGGGAGGCAGGGCTGGGAGCGGCGATCTCTGAGTCATGCTGGCAGCCTGCGCCCCTGGAGCCGCTGTGGCCGTGCCCGGGTTTGTCTCTGTCTCGCGGATAAACTGCTCTCCAAGTGCCAGCATCCTCCAGGAACCGGCAGGAAGGGATCCAGTCCTTCATTCCACGCTGAATTCCTGCCACGGGATTTACCACTAAGCTGCTCCGTGCTGCTCTCGCCCAGGCCTTGACCCTGCAAAGATTCCTGCACGTGGTTAAAGTTTACAGGGAAATGTGGCCTTTGCCTTGGGAAAAGAGGGACGGGATTGTGCTGCCCTGCTCGCAGGGGACGGAATCAATCCTGCAATGGTCGGGGCTGGGAGGAGCCCAGGGCTCATCCCGTGTCCCCCCTGCCACAGGCCGGGCTTGGCCCTGGGAGTGCTGCCACAGAAATGCCGTGAAAAGGACCCCCCGTGAAGGAGTGGGTAAAATTCCTCATTTATGGACGCTTTTCCAGTGTGAGGGCTGCAAGGGAAGGACTCCAAGAATTTATATGGCACCCAGTGTGGTAATTAGCACTTTGGTGGCCATTAATGCAGGAAAAAATAGCACAGCCTCGGGAGTTTCACTTCCCTGTTTCGTCTGTTGGAGGGAAATGGGCTTATAAAGCATTTTTGTGGCTTATTGTGGCTTCTGGGGACAGGACAAAACCATCCAAGCAAATTCCCAAATCTTCCAGCCGCCCCCAGAGCTTATTCCCACCCCCAGGTGGGCTGGGGCTGTACAGCCTGACTCCTCCAGCTGATTTCTAGAGTTCCAACCTTGGAACAGCTTCCTTCTTCTCTGCTCCAGCCCTCTGGAACACGCTAAAATACAGCTGAACTCTGGGCTTGGCAGCAGCGGGGCCAGGAGCTGCCAGCTCCCCTCTCCCAGCAGGGACAGGGACAGGGACAGGGACAGGGACAGGGACAGGGACGGGACAGGGGCAGGGGCAGGGGCAGGGACAGGGGCAGGGGCAGGGACAGAGACAGGGACAGGGGCAGGGCAGGAACAGGGACAGGGACAGGGACAGGGGACAGGGGCAGGGACGGGACAGGGACAGGGACAGGGGCAGGGGCAGGGGCAGGGGCAGGGGCAGGGACACAGGGACAGGGACAGGGGCAGGGGCAGGGACAGGGACAGGGACAGGGACAGGGACAGGGACAGGGACAGGGACAGGGGCAGGGACAGGGGCAGGGGCAGGGACAGGCAGCTCAGGCCGTGGTTCCAGGCCCTGGTTGTGACACAGGGCAGCTGGATCCCACTGGGAGCAGCTGCTGGAATCTCCTCCAGCACCAACACGAGGGGCTGAGCCCTGGCTGGGCTCACAGAAGGTGTCCCTGTGGGTGGCACTGGGTGGCACTGGGTGGCACTGGGACCCCTTCAATCCAAAGCATTGCAGGATTCCCCAGTTCTGTGTGTCCCTCAGCACAAGGAGGCTGCAGAGCTCCCAGCTCTGGAGCAGGCAGTGGAGCTGAGCCCGAGCAGGATTCCCAGCGGGAGCAGGAGCGGGCACACGCTGGGTGGGAGGCTGCAGGCCCAGAATAGGCTGTGGATGATGAAGAATTCTGAGATCTATTCTTGGCTCAGGATTGAGGCGTGATCTGGTGCCTCCAGCAGGCATCAGAACAGGATCTCCCAGCGCCAGTTTGACATTAATCTGAGCGGCCCTGCAGGGAGGAGGGGACGAGCTTTCCGCCCTCTCCCGCAGCCGCAGCCTCTCCCGAGCACCGGGAGCTTTTCCAAACCCCAGCGTTCCTCTCTGCCGCCTTTTGGGCCGAGTGAGCAGGGCTGGGTGAACTCCCAGAGCCCAGAGTGCCCGAGGGGCGGCTCGCGTTCCTCGCCTGCGGCCGCAGGGAGCGTCCCGGCTGCTCCGGGAGCATTGTCCCGCCCGGCAGTGCGGGAGCAGGGCAGCCGGGGCACAGTTAATTATAGCGGCAGGCTCGGGCAGTGTTGTGTTTGCGGGGTTGCTGGGGAGATGAGCGGCAGCAGCCCCAGCGCTGCCCCGGAGCCCCGAGCTCGGCTCCGGCGCTGCACCGCCAACCTTCCCAAATATGGTCCAGCGGCAGCGCGGAGCTCCGCGCTCAGCCCGGCTCGGGGACCGGCCCGCTCCTGCCATCGCACCCTCGCAGCCTCTCCCGAGTGTCTTCAACTCCTCCCTCCGGGAAATCCCACCGGGCAGCGCCCCCCGCCCGCAGCAGCACCCCCGGGCTGGGCAGGGCCCAGCCAGCCGCGCCCCGGCCGGGAGAGCCCAGCAAAGCTCCGGGGACCGCGGGGCTTCCAACAGGAAACCGAAAACACCCTGGGGCAGGTCAAGGGAAAGCTCCTGTAGGGCCCGGCTGGGAGAGCTGGGAATGCCCAGCCTGGGAGGGAAAGCTCCAGGCAGAGCTCAGAGCCTGGAGGGGCTCCAGGGGAGCTGCAGAGGGGCTGGGGACAAGGACAGGGCCAGGAGGCAGGGAATGGCTCCCAGTGCCACAGGGCAGGGCTGGCTGGGATCTTGGGCAGCAATTGCTGGCTGGGCTGGAACTGCCAGAGCAGCTGTGGCTGCCCCTGGATCCCTGGAATGGCCAAGGCCAGGCTGGACACTGGGGCTGGGACAGTGGGACAGGGGCAGGGGTCCCTGCCATGGCACTGCAGGGGTGGCACTGGGGGGCTCTGGGGTCCCTTCCCACCCAAACCATTCAAGCTTTCCCAGGTTCTGTGATTCCAACACTTGCCTGTCCTGCCTCGTGGCTCTGGGAAATTCTCTCTGGAGGAATGGGGATACTGGGTGTGACCTGCCTGAGACACTTCCCTGCTTCCTGTGCTTCCATCCTAATGGAAACCTCCAGCCCTCACTTTAACACTGCTCAGATGTTCTATTGCCCTTTTTATTCACAGTTAAATTTCTTCTGCTTGGCCAGGCAGGAGTGTTTGTGTGGCTGTAGTGAAATCAGCCATGGAAGACCCCTGGGACAAGATTAAAACTGATTTTTATTGTGGGACAAAGAGTTACTGAGGAAAAAATGCCCAATATTTTTTATTCATATTTTTCTTCTATTTTCCTCCTGTTCCTTATCCGGCAAGGGAGCAAGAATCAGCTCCAAGTGTGGCAAATGCAAATGTAGTGTTGCAAGCTTTATTACAAGCCTGTAATAAATCATAATCAGTATTAATTAGCAGTTCATGGCACAGGGCAGTGTTTAAGTGCAGCTCCTCTGCTCCCGGAGCAGGAGACTTCACCAGGGGCGGGACAAGGACATGAAAGGGCTGAAATGGAACAAACAGCACGATGGAAGCAAAGAAGTGCCACAAATAAATAACTAAACCCGGCCATCCACGGAATTCCTGTGCACACAGTCCTGGCAGCAGCTGCCGTGCCATCACACACTGGGGGGCCTGGGGGACACTCGTGTCACTTGGACACCCGTGGCACTCTGAAACCATGGAATGGCTCGGCTGGAAGCAGCCCCGTGGGCAGGGACACCTTGCACCGTGCCAGGCTGGCCTCGGGCACCGCCAGGGTGCGGCTGCTCCTTCTCCCACTTTGTGTTCGCTCCTGCTCTGCTCCTGGCAATGAACAACCCTCCAAAGCGCCAGGGAGTTCCTCAGCCCTCAGCAAACCTGATTTATCCCCCACACTTCCCAGATGGCCCGAGCAGGAAACAGGTCAGGCACTGAATTCACGTGCCCAGAATCCCACAGAAATCCCCAAAACAACCCCGGACACCCCTGGGAACACCCCGGGGCAGCTCCGGGGAATCCCCATTCCGGGATAAACTCCTCCAAAGGAATCGGTGTCATTCTCTCACCTTTAGAAACGTAACCGAGGCGTCGCTTCTACAATAGAATCCCTTAATGAAAGAACTCTCTTTCAAGCGAAAATCAACTTGCAGCGGGGTCAGGCTGGGTCACACAATGAACTGTGGCGGGCGGAGAATGTGAGTTACACCGGGCGGGACTGTGCGAATTCTCCTGCAGAAAAATGTCATTTTCTGCTCTGTGCAAATCTCCTCCTCACGCCCGGCAGGGAATAAACGGCGGGGATTTTGTACACGGAGCTTGGAGCGCTCCTAAAACCGGCCCGAGGGCTCGGGGGGGGCTCAGAGCGGGCACAGGCGGGTCCCGCAGGTCCTGGAAGGGACACAGGGGGGTGGGACAGGTCCTGGAAGGCACACACGGGGCTCGGACGCCGAGCGCTGAAGCCGCCCAGGGTTCAACAGACCCGGTCCCCCGGAGCCCTCACGCCGCCGCCATGACACCCCCAAAGCCCCGCCCGCGGCGCTCTGCGCGCCCGCTCCCGCCTCGATGGTAAAAGCGGCGCTCCGGGTCCTCCCGGCCGGCAGGGGGCGCTGGCACGGGGCGGGGCGGGTCCTCCCGGCCGGCAGGGGGCGCTGGCGCGGGGCGGGCCGCGCGCGGGCGGCGCCGCCATGGACGCGCTGAGCCGGGTCGGGCCGCGGCCCCGCCGCGCCGCCGCCACCGCCGCCTCACCCCTGCCCTGGGGCCGCTTCGCCGCCTGGATCGACTGCGTGTGTGTGGTGACCTTCGACCTGGAGCTGGGACAGGCCATGGAGGTGCGCCGCAGCCCAACGGGCATGGGCACAGCGCGCCGGGAGCGGGATGGTGAGGGGAGAGGGATGGTGAGGGGAGCGGGGATGGTGAGCGGGATGGTGAGCGGGATGGTGAGCGGGGATGGTGAGTGGGGATGGTGAGCGGGGATGGTGAGAGGGATGGTGAGCGGGGATGGTGAGAGGGATGGTGAGCGGGATGGTGAGCGGGGATGGTGAGTGGGGATGGTGAGCGGGATGGTGAGCGGGGATGGTGAGCGGGGATGGTGAGCGGGATGGTGAGCGGGATGGTGAGCGGGATGGTGAGCGGGATGGTGAGCGGGGATGGTGAGCGGGATGGTGAGCGGGATGGTGAGCGGGGATGGTGAGCGGGATGGTGAGCGGGGATGGTGAGCGGGATGGTGAGCGGGATGGTGAGTGGGGATGGTGAGAGGGATGGTGAGCGGGATGGTGAGAGGGATGGTGAGCGGGATGGTGAGTGGGGATGGTGAGCGGGATGGTGAGCGGGATGGTGAGCGGGGGATGGTGAGCGGGGATGGTGAGTGGGGATGGTGAGCGGGATGGTGAGTGGGGATGGTGAGCGGGATGGTGAGTGGGGATGGTGAGCGGGATGGTGAGTGGGGATGGTGAGTGGGGATGGTGAGCGGGATGGTGAGGGGGATGGTGATGGGGATCGTGTGAGCAGGGATGGTGAGCGGGATGGTGAGCGGGATGGTGAGTGGGGATGGTGAGTGGGGATGGTGAGAGGGATGGTGAGCGGGATGGTGAGCGGGATGGTGAGGGGGGATGGTGAGCGGGGATGGGTGAGCGGGATGGTGAGCGGGATGGTGAGAGGGATGGTGAGCGGGGATGGGTGAGCGGGATGGTACGGATGGTGAGTGGGAATGGGTGAGAGGGATGGTGAGCGGGGATGGTGAGTGGGGATGGTGAGCGGGATGGTGAGCGGGGATGGTGAGCGGGGATGGTGAGCGGGATGGTGAGGGGAGAGGGATGGTGAGCGGGGATGGTGAGCGGGATGGTGAGCGGGATGGTGAGCGGGGATGGTGAGCGGGGATGGTGAGCGGGGATGGTGAGGGGAGCGGGATGGTGAGCGGGGATGGTGAGCGGGGATGGTGAGCGGGATGTTGAGAGGGATGGTGAGTGGGGATGGTGAGCGGGGATGGTGAGTGGGGATGGTGAGCGGGGATGGTGAGCGGGATGGTGAGTGGGGATGGTGAGCGGGATGGTGAGGGGAGCGGGATGGTGAGCGGGGATGGTGAGCGGGGATGGTGAGCGGGATGTTGAGAGGGATGGTGAGTGGGGATGGGGAGCGGGGATGGTGAGTGGGGATGGTGAGCGGGGATGGTGAGCGGGGATGGTGAGCGGGATGGTGAGCGGGATGGTGAGCGGGGATGGTGAGCGGGATGTTGAGAGGGATGGTGAGCGGGGGATGGTGAGCGATGTGAGGGGATGGTGACGATGGGGATGGTGTGAGTGGGATGGATGGTGAGCGGGGATGGTGAGCGGGATGGTGAGCGGGGATGGTGAGCGGGATGGTGAGCGGGGATGGTGAGCGGGATGGTGAGCGGGATGGTGAGCGGGATGGTGAGCGGGATGGTGAGCGGGGATGGTGAGAGGGATGGTGAGCGGGATGGTGAGCGGGATGGTGAGCGGGATGGGGAGTGGGGATGGTGAGGGGAGCGGGGATGGTGAGCGGGATGGTGAGCGGGGATGGTGAGCGGGGATGGTGAGCGGGATGGTGAGCGGGATGGTGAGCGGGATGGTGAGCGGGATGGTGAGCGGGGATGGTGAGCGGGATGGTGAGCGGGATGGGGAGCGGGGATGGTGAGGGGAGCAGGGCGGACACACACCGGGGATCGGGAATGCGCCGGGATGGACACGGGATCGCGAATGGGGAGGTGAAAAGGGGAATCGGGGCTGGAGGTGAGGACCGGGAATGGAGAGGGAATCGGAATAGGGAGGTGGAAAAGGGGATCAGGGATGGGGAGAGGGATCAGGGATGGAGGAGTGACAGGGAATGAAAAGGAAGGATGAAACGGAGGGGATTAGGAATGGAGAGAGGGAAAAGTGGGATTAGGAATGGGGAGAGGGAAAAGAAGGATTAGGAATGGGGAGAGGGAAAAACGGGATTAGGAATGGAGAGAGAAAAGTGGGATTAGGAATGGAGTGTGGGAAAAGTGGGATTAGGAATGGAGAGTGGGAAAAGTGGGATTAGGAATGATGAGAGAAGAGTGGGATTAGGAATGGAGAGTGGGAAAAAGTGGGATTAGGAATGATGAGAGAAGAGTGGGATTAGGAATGGAGAGTGGGAAAAAGTGGGATTAGGAATGGAGAGTGGGAAAAAGTGGGATGAGGAATGGAGAGAGGGAAAAGCAGGATGGGGGTGTGGAGGGATCAGGGATAGGGAGAGGGATCAGGGATGGAGGGGTGAAATAGAATGAAAAGGAAGGATGGAACGGAGGGGATTAGGAATGGAGAGAGGGAAAAGTGGGATTAGGAATGGAGAGAGGGAAAAGTGGGATTAGGAATGGAGAGTGGGAAAAACAGGATTAGGAATTATGAGAAAAGAGTGGGATTAGGAATGGATATTGAAGAGCAGGATTAGGAATGGACATTGAAGAGCAGGATTAGGAATGATGAGAGAAGAGCAGGATTAGGAATGGATATTGAGGAGCAGGATTAGGAATGGACATTGAGGAGCAGGATTAGGAATGGATATTGAGGAGCAGGATTAGGAATGGACATTGAGGAGCAGGATTAGGAATGGATATTGAGGAGCAGGATTAGGAATGGACATTGAGGAGCAGGATTAGGAATGGCATTGAAGAACAGAATCACTGTTGGGTGTGGGAAGGGGGATCAGGGCTGGGGTCTGGGCAGTGCACAGGGAGGGGAGGGGGCTGAGCAGAGCTTTGGGGTGAGGGGCATTGGGACAGGAGGGGCTGCACAGTTGATCCCAGTTCCCTGGGATATCCCAGTGCTGGTGCTGAAGGAGGGTTTGGCATTTCTGGCTGGCTGTGGGAGCCTCTCCTTCCCTGCCCGTTTTGGGGAGGTTGCTGTGCTTTGCAGAGGGTTGAGCCTCCCAGTTTTAAGTGCTGGAGTTTCCAAAGGGAATGGGAAGCAGGAGGGGCCAGCTCCACCTCCTTGCTGCTCCCTTGCCTCGAATACCTGATTGTTTCCTCCCCCTGAGCCTGAAAGTGTATAAAAACATCACCACCAGACCCAAGCTTCACCTGCTTGATCCTTTTTCCTGCAAAACCAGGCCTGAAATACCCAAGAAAGGAATGCTGGGATGATAATTAGCATTGGGTGTTTTGTAGCTGCTTTGAAGTGTGGAGGTGGGTTCTCACCTGTCTGCCTGGGTGAGGAGATGCCTTTGTGGATGAGGGATGCAGAAATGCTGTTTGTTCATCCTTAAAAAGGAATTTCCTTCTTTTTCTTCCTTTTTTCCCTTTGTCTGCATCAGTGGGAAAATGTTCCTTATGTGGCAAAAGTGACTTAGGAGAAGTGGGAACATCTCAGTGGGGATGGCAGAGCCCCACTGTCCCCACTTTGGAAAAACAGTGTGGGTTTCTGTTCCAGAGGGAAGGGAAGGAGCAGGGATGAGCCATGGGGAGG
The DNA here is from genome assembly GCF_903797595.1 of Erithacus rubecula. Lineage (NCBI taxonomy): Eukaryota > Metazoa > Chordata > Aves > Passeriformes > Muscicapidae > Erithacus > Erithacus rubecula. Next base: position 18,571 of record NW_027636201.1, read on the forward strand.
GAAGGAGGAGCTCTGGGGGCACCAATTTAGGGGTCTGGGGGTACAAACCCAGGGGTCTCTGTGGCTACAAACTCTGAAGTTCAGCTCTGAGAGGTTCAGAAATTCCAAAGACTGAGAAAGATCCCAAAGGTTCTGGAATTCAGTGGTTCCCACTCTGCTTCCACAGACAGTGCAGAAGCTGTTGGAGAGCAGAACCCAAATCAAGGCAGGAATGAAATGGAATTCCTTTTTTGGCCCCTCTAAATAATCAAATCATCACTTTAGGATGTGATTGGAGCCCTTTTGGGCTGCTCTGGAGACATCCAGGGACTTCTACATGTCCTGAGTTCCTTTTCATTGGCTTTTTTTGGCTTTTGAAAAGTCTTAGTGACTCAGATTCCCTTTGCCTTGGATTTGAGGTTTTGAGCTTTTGGATATTTGATGATTTCCCTGCACCTCAAACATAGAGGAACATCAGAGTTAAAGTGAAAGGGAAGTAGGGGTGTGGAATCCCAGATGGATTAAGGTTGGAAAAGACCTCTGAGATCATCAGCTCCAACCCTGGAGGTTAAAACCTGATTTTCCAACCATTCTCTCTCAGAAAATCCCCCCAAAATCCGGCAGGGGAAGCAGAAGCCTTGTCCCACCTCCTGCTCTGGGTTAGGCAGCAGATGCTGAGGGAAGCACAATTCCTGGGACTCACAGGCTCCTGAGGGATCAGGGTCAGACCTCCAGGGCTCCCACTGCTGGCCTGGCCCTGATTCCCTGGGAATTCACAGGATGAATGTTAATTTAGGTGGGGATTAATTAGCCCCAGCCACAGGAACGCCTTGGGGTCCTGGTGCAGAGCAGGGAGGTGATGCCTGGGAGAATCCCAGTCCCTTCCCACTGAGCTGCTCTGGGCTCATTCTGCCCCAGGATCTCCAGCTTTTCTCTCTCAGCTCAGCTCTCAGCGAGGGCTCTCCAGCTCTGCTGGTAATTGGGAATTTGGCTGGCTGGGCTGGAGCACTGCCCTTGCCAAGGGAATTGTCAGAGCTGGGTGAACTTCCAGGCCCTGGCACGGGGCCACCAGGGCTATTTATAGCCTGGAGAGGAGACCCAGGCTGCTTTGAGCTCCTGGCTGGAGCAGCAGCTGCCTCTGGAGCAAACTGGGATTGCAGCTGGGCAGTTCCTCCCTGCCCTGCTGCAATTCCTCCCTTCCCAGGCAGCAGGGGCTCTGGGGGACCCTGCCCCTGTGCCCAGGTGAGAGCCCACCTGCAGAGCTGCCCCAGCCCTGGGGATGCAGCAGCAGCAGCTGGAGCTGCTGCAGGGCTGGAGCCCCTCAGCTCCCAGGGATCAGCCTGGGAGAGCTGGGGGGGCTCAGCTGGGCAGGAGCAGGATCCAGGCAGAGCTCAGAGCCTGGAGGGGCTCCAGGGGAGCTGCAGAGGGGCTGGGGACAAGGACAGGGCCTTTGTGTCTGTCCCTAAATGCAGACAAACCCGGGTTCAGTGCCAGGTCCAGAGTTTAAATGCTGCCAGGTGCTTTGCTGTGTGTCTGTGGGGATGGGCAGGAGTGTCTGTGTGTGCAGCTGTGGGCACAGGGGTGACACAGGGGCTCTGCTCTCTCCACAGCTGGTGTACCCCCATGACTTCAGGCTCACTGAGAAGGAGGTAACCACCCTTCCTGCATCCCTGCTTTCCATTTATCCATTTCCTTTTCATTCACCCTTCCTGCATCCCTGCTTTTCATTTATCCATTTCCTTTTCATTCACCCTTCCTGCATCCCTGCTTTTCATTCATTCATCCTTTTCCTTTTCATTCACCCTTCCTGCATCCCTGCTTTTCATTTATCCATTTCCTTTTCATTCACCCTTCCTGCATCCCTGCTTTTCATCCATCCATTTCCTTTCCATTCACCCTTCCTGCATCCCTGCTTTTCATTTATTCATTTCCTTTTCATTCACCCTTCCTGCATCCCTGCTTTTCATCCATCCATTTCCTTTCCATTCACCCTTCCTGCATCCCTGTTTTCCCTCCTTTGGGAGCAGCTCTCAGGTGCCTCTCACTGGGTGTTGGTTCTTTTGCAGAAAACGAGCATCTGCTACCTGTCCTTCCCAGACTCCTACTCAGGTGGGTGGCAGCAGGGGTGACAGGGGAGTCCCTGGGGGAAGGACAATCCCTGGGATGCAGCAGGGCTGAGGGGGCTGCAGGGAGCTCTGTGCTGGGTGGGAACCTGTGCTCCAGGGAAATTCCCAGTGTAGGCAGGAGGGATGGCAGCTGTCACATTCCTGTGTTTGGGAGCAGGAGCTGGGGAGGGGACACTTCCAGCAGAAATGTCCCCAAACCTGTGTTTGTACATCTCAGTGAGACAAGAGAAATGAATCTGTTCATCCAGCCAGGCCCTGGGC
>NW_027636200.1:0-21123 GCF_903797595.1 Erithacus rubecula
TCACTTGTGCAGCAGAACCAAAGTTTCAATCACTAGGAATAGCTGTAGATAAGGATGTAATTCCAATTGAAAAATCAATCGGTGCATTAGAAAAAATGGTTAAGATCGCTGTCAAAGTTATTGCAAAACCATAGGGGACTTGACCTTATGTTTTTACAACAAGGAGGATTATGTGCTGCACTAGGGGAACAGTGTTGTTGTTTTATGCAGATCATACTGGTGTTGTTAGGGATACCATGACTAAACTCTGGGAGAGCCTAGAGAAACCAAAAACAGAAAGAGAACTGCAGCAGAGCTGGTATGAGTCCTGGTTTAACCATTCTCCATGGCTAACTACCCTACTGTCCACTATTGCAGGACCCCTAATATGGTGATTTTAGTGTTTTTTGGACCATGTATTTTTAACAAAATCATTCATAGTCAAAAGTAAGCTGGAAGCCCTGCACTTAATGTTGGTAAGAGCACAGTATGAGCCTGTACAGGACGAAGGGTTAGAACTGAGCCACGCAGAATTGCAAAGATTTGATCAGCAAAAATGATAAAGAAGGGGGAATTGTAACAGAGTATGTGTAAGACTTTGCTATCGAACCTTGCTAAATTAGGGAACACGGCCAAAAGACCACTGGAACTTGCTTAAGCTAGCTGGAATATACTCAAATAACCACAAACATCTGTATGTGTATGTGCAGTTTGTGGATGATTGAAAAAAAAGATAGGAAAAAGAAACCAATGGCTAAGAAGAAGAGACCGGCCTTCCTCCCCACCACCACGAGCCAGGAGAGCCCCCAGCAACTGGCTGTGCAGACACAGAACGTGAGAAGATGCTGAAAGGCAGGGACACGGGAGAAGATGAAAAACAGAGGGACTGACACGGAGTGGGGTGCGCGCCGCTGGTGGAGCGAGACTCCCCGGACCCCAGCGCTGATTTGCTTATTGCTGCTTGCTCAAAATTCTTTATGATTCCATTTATTTGAGTTGATAAATTTATAACAGATAAATTTATAACAATGCAGACCTAGAATGGGGCAGGGACCGGAATGGGGACAAGGAATGGAATGCGTGAGGGACTGGGAATTCTGCATGTCATGGGGACAAGGACCTCGACAGGACCAAGACCTTGGAATATGAGACAGGGATAGGGAATGGAATGGGAATGGGACTAGGAAAGGGGAACGGACAGGAATGTGTTCAGGGACGGGAATGCCAATGGGAATAATGCAGTGGGACTGAGAATGGGACCAGGTGTGGAAATGGGACCGAAAGGAAGACAGGGACCAGGAATTTGGCTGATAGAATGGGGACAGGGAGTTAGACTGCAAGACTGAGAGCATGATGGGAACAAGGAATAGACAGGGTCTGGAACTACAGGATCGAGACCAAGATTGACAACAAGAGGGGAATGGGGACAGGGACTGGGAATGGGACTGGAGCAGTGCATGAAGCTCCTCCCACACTCAGGGCAATCGCAGGGCTTCTCTCAGTGGAGACTCTGTTGGTGTCTGGTCAAGTGAGCCCCTTGAGAAGCTCTTCCCACACTCGGGACACTTGTAGGGTTTCTCCCCAGTGTGAATGCGCCAGTGCCTCACAAGGTGGAGCTGTGCTTGAATCCCTTCCTGCAGTTGGAACAGCGGAACGGCCTCTCATCCCTGTGAGTGCGATAGTGCAGGAGGAGACAGGAGCGCCTCTGAAACCTCTTCCTGCATTTATCACATCGTAAGGTCTCTCCCATATGATGAGTGGCTTGCTGGATGAGATGTGAGTTTTGCTTAAAGCCCTTCCCACAGTCAGGACACTCATAAGGCCTCTCATCCAAGTGACTGCGATAGTGCCCGAGAGAGTGGAGCTGGTGTGAAACCTCTTCCTGCATTTATCACACTCATAGGGCATCTCCCCTGTGGCTCCTCTGGTGCACACTCATGTGTGAGCTGTGGCGGAATGTCTGCCCACACTCCCCACATTCATGGCCGCTCCCCTGTGTGGATTCTCCGGTGTCGGATCAGGTCAGATCTCCCCTGAATCTCTTCCCACACTCCCCACACGTAGGGTCGTTCCCCGTGTGGATTCTCTGGTGTTGATCATCCATCTCCCACCTGAAGCCCTTCCCACATTCCGAGCACTTGTGGGGCTTCTCCCCATGGTGAAGCTGCTCACCAGCCCCAGCTCAGCCCCTCTCCGGCCTCTCCCGGCCCGGGCTGGCTCTTTCCTGCTGGGATCCCCGGGCTGTGCGTTTGCAGCCCCTCCTGCTGCGGATCTGCGGGGCTTTCCTCCCCGTTGCATTCCTGCGCCGTGGAGCCGCTGCAAACGCTCTTGCCCGAGGCTGTGCCGCGGGATTGTCTCCCCTGCTGTCCGTGCTCAGCTCCTTGTCTGGGGGGGAAGGACAAGGAGAGGATGGGATTTGCCTCTGTGCCAGAGGAAGGACAAGAAGATCCCCCCAAGGCTGTGCTGCAGCCGGGCTGTGCTGGGCTGGGAGATGGAGCAGGACACAGGGGGAAAGGGGCACTGACTTTCTCTCACCTGCCTGCGGCTCCTGGTCATTGAACGTCCTGACAGCCTCCTCTTCCTCTCAATGCAGCCCAGGTTTGGGAAATCCTGGTTTGGGGGAAAACAAGGGCTGAGGCGTTGGGTTTGATGTGGCGCTGCCCAAGGGCAGCTGGAGCAGTCAGCGCCCCTTTCAGCCTCGGGGCCCGGAGCCCGCTCAGCACCAACCTCCCACACCCCTCCAGGCTGCCGGGGGTCCCCCGGTCCGGATCACCCCTCTCCGCTCTCCCGCTCCGGGGCTCCCGCCCCCCCCCCCCGACTCTGCCGGGGATTCCCAGGGTCGATATCGCCCCGTCCCCCGTCGCTACCGGGCGATCCCACATAGAGCGCCAAGATCCGCCAGCATCATTCCGGCTTTGGGCTCCTGCAAGATCCAAACATCCCCTGAACCGTAAAATAAAACCCTCGGAGCCCCCCATGATGGATTTGGGGCGAGCTCCCCCTCCCGCTCACCTGCGGGTTCTTGGGGGGCGATTCTGCCGCTCCCGGGGACGCTGCGGTCTGGCGGGAGTGCAAGAGAAGCGCGTGGTTCCAAAATCGCTCCTCCTCTTCCTGCCGCTCCTCCTGTTTCCTCCTTTCCTCCCGCTGCTTCTTTCGTCTCTTCCCGCTCCTCCTCTTCCTCCTGCTGCTCCTCAGCTCCCAGCGGTCTCAGCGCAGCCAGAGCCGCTGGAACTGGGTGCCCAACGCCCTGAGAAACCCCCAGGTCCCTCCCAGGACCCCTCAAATCCCTGGAACCGAGCGTCCCCCCATCCCTGGAAGATCCCCCGTGTCCCCAAGCAGGTCGTTATTTTTACATCTCTATTTTTTCCCTGGTTTTGCGTGTTTGGGAAGGACAAAGAGAAATCCAGGCCACGGGGAGGTGTGCAGCCCCCAGCCAGGTGTCTTCCCAACACGGATCAGCAGCACCAGGGCTCAGGGGGGCTCTGCCCACCGGGGGTCCCTGGGGATCATCCAGCGCGGATCCTGCCATGGGGATGGAGCTGCAGCAGGGCACTGTCTTGGTTTGACAGACAGGTGTCTGCTGAGGAGCTCTGGAGCTTCTCTTGAAACGGAAAATGTAAACTCCCTCCCTCTAAATTAATATGACTTGGAATTGAGGAGCTGCCTGGCAAAGATATGGGATTTAGAACAGCAGTTTTTCACTGGGAAAATGAAAATAAAAGTATAGTAATATAAAGACCAAAACACTGGCAAGGTCAGAATGCAGCCTGTAACCCTGTTGCTCAGGGTGTTGGTTACAGTCTGAATAATGGTACCTGTAGTTTTCTTGGAGTGACAGATGTGGTTTTGTTGAAGCAATGATTTGGAGAAGGGTGTAGTTACATTTTCTAACACTTAATGGTGATGAAGATAGGCCTGGTGTCCTTTTAAGAATTTAGTGGGAAAGGTTGCTCTGATGTTTCAAATTGCAGATTTATTTAGGTAGGAAATACTTGTTTTTCTCCTTGGGTTGGACATCTCTCATAAGGTTATAACTCCTTGGGGAGGAGTTGTGAGGGATGGGTCATGGCAGAGATAAGGAGCCCTGCTCCACCTGGTTTCAGCAGATGCTGATAGAATGTATACTTCTGCTTGCATCTTGCATTGCAACTTAAGACATGATCTACTCCTTATTCTATTACCATCTGCATCCTACCTTAATTAATACCTTCTTTCAACTCTGCTATATTTTTATCCACAGTGAAACTTTACACACAGTTCTCACTTAAGATTAGGTTTTTCTGTGGTACTCAATGGGTTTCTTTATCTTTCTACATTACCTACTAATGTAACTAGGTTTTTGAGCAAAAACAATTGTACGGATTGGTTTGCCTTTGCTTGAGGTGGGCCTAATCTAAACAGTCTTAAAATACCTTTTATGTGTACTACAGGGACTTTATCCCCATGCACTGTGTGCAAGGCTTCAGACTGGGCAGGACTTGCTTGAGTGATGGACTCTCAGGTGTTGACTATTTAGGTGGCTTTGTTAAGTTCATTTCTCAATTTTTGGATGTTTCCCTGCCAAGTGCCTTTAGGGTTAATTTTAAATAGTCTGTTGTACAGTTCAACTTCCTGGCAGCTGGTGTGTGATAAGGGATATGATCTATTTATTCATATCCTGGTTTTTGGCTGAGGTGTTTCCTAAGGCTGTTTTTGAAATGGGTCCTGTTGTCTGACGATTCTCCAGGGGTGCTGTGTCTTTTATAGGACTTGCTTTTTGGGCTTCAGACGGTGTTTTGAGTAGTAGTGTGAGGTACAGGGTGGGTTCTGTTGATCTAGTGGTGGCCTTCTACAACTTGTGATCACGTAGCACTTGCCTTGGGGGGTTTGAGGAAGTGTGATGTAGTTCATTTACTCAGCTTCTTATATTATATTTGGAATACTGCCTCTGATATTAGAGAGGCCCTTATGGCTTGGCTTGCTTGATTTATAGCAGTCTTACATTTCTGGATAACTTGAGAATGCAATTTATATTTAAATCTGCATTTCAGTTTTGTGCCTACTTATAGTTGTTTTGTTTTTGCCTTGATGGCTTGAGGGAGTGTGGGCATATTGAGCTAGGAAACAACTCTCCCTTATATTGCTAATTTAAATTTACTGCTGACATCTCTATTTTTCAGCTTGATCTACTTGCTCCTTGTTTTAGTGTTCTTTATTAGCCTGACTTCTGGGGACGTGGCCGTCTACATGATGGACATTTTTACAGAGCGTTTGTCTGAGTGGCAATGTTTTTCCACCAATCAGCAGCCTCAATTGGTTTTCCTTTATGTTTGCTAGCTGGCCTTTTTCACCTTTCTAGCTCACTCCCAGAGCATTGGTTACTATTTATGATTCAGTATAAGATGGAGCTTTGGCCAGTTCTCTGTTTCAGCAGTGTCCAGGGCCAGCTGAATGGCTTTGAGTTCAGCAAGTGCACTTGATTCACCTTCTCCTTCAGTAGCTTGTGTGACTCATTGTGTGGGGCTCCCTGCAGCCACTTTCCACTTCTGGTTCATCTCAACCATGAGACAGAAAACTGTCAGTGACAAGAGCACAGCGTGTTTCTTGTGCTGGTAGTTGGTTGTATGGTGAGCTTTTTTAGCCTGGGTTACTTATTCTGCTCCTTTTTGTTAGTGAGACTGAAGTTTTTATCTTGTGGCCAGTTTTAATTGTTTTTAAAATTTCAGAGTGATTTGTGTTTCTAGTCTGGCCGTGCTGTGTGATGAGAGCAATCCATGGGCTCCATGTGGTGTGGGTGGCGTGGTGGGTAGAGGAGCCTTTTCTTTAAACATCACCCCCAGCCCGGGAGTCAGGGTGCCAGGGAGAGGTTGTGCTTTTGTGATAATTTCTTTTGAGGTGGCTTGAACTTTCTTATAGGCGGATAAGATTTTGTTGGGTTTTGGGGGTTTTTTTTGTGAGTGTGGTTTGCTTCAGACTTTCTGTAACTTTGACTCCAGAATTCTAGTGCTCAGCCTCGAGTCTCCCCAGGCACCTTCTGCTAAAGGCTCCAGGACAAGCCATTGTTCTTGGCTGCAGAGTAAAGCACATTCCTCACCTCTGGTCCCGTCCTGACTGGGCCAAGGGCACTGCATGAGCCGTCCCTTATTTCCTTTCCCAGGGCCACAAATTTTTATTTTTTTTTTTCGTCATCCTCCTGTTTTAAATTCTGTCTGTCATTCTCCCTTCTACTGGTATCACCCCTATTCCCATCTTTACATGTAAATCTCTCCCTAATAAGTTGCTGCCTGCCCCAGGAAACCAATAAGACATCTCCCAGCCAAATTGTTGTTTCCCCGTCAATTGTTATATCTTTAATGATAGGCACTCTTCTCCTTTTGAACTCTTCTTCTTTTGCCCCTGTTACTTGTCCGGTGTTTTATTTATATTACAGCCTTTTGGGGCTTTTAATAGGCACATTCTTTCTGGGCACTCTGGGCATGACTGGAATTATACTGGAACTGACTGGGATCATACTGGGATGACTGGGTGCGGTGGATTATACTGGGAGCAACTGGGATTCTAGCAGAAGTGACTGGGACCATACTGGGAGTGACTATGGGTCCTACTGGGATCATCCTGCGAGCCATTCAGATTACAATGGGTGTGAATGGAACCTGACTGGGGGTTACTGGGAGATCCTGGGCCCATGTTGGGAGGCAAACATGGACACATTGGGAGCAACTGGGATCAACTGGAAGGTACTGGATCCATGTTGAGGGAACTGAGAGCACAAGTGGGATTATACTGGGACTAAGTGGAACTATACTTTGGACAACTGACAGAAATGGGTCATGCTGGAAGCAACTGGGAAAGACTGGGATCATTCAGAGGTAACTAGAACCATACTGAGCAACTGGGATATATTGGGAGTGTCTGTAACGATACTGAGGGGACTGGAACCACACTGAAAACAGCTGGAATCATGCTGGGACAACTGGGAGTGAGTGGGACCATGCTGAGAGGAACTGGGAGTAAATGTGAGTGACTGGATACAGTGGGAGAGACAGGGAGTCACAAGGATCATACTGGAGGCTACTGGAGTCATGTTGGCATTGACAGGGAGCAACTGGGATCACAGTGAGGGCCACTGGCATCATACTGGGAGTGACTGCGACTGTACTAGGGGCAACTGGGAGAACTGGGAAACACACTGGACAAAAGCTGGAGGAACTGGCAGCAACTGGGACCCTGCTGGGGGCAAAGTGTGTCACAAGAGGGAATGACTGGGAATGACTGGGTTCATACTGGGAGCAACAGGGATCCCGCAGGCACCGAGGGGAAGTGACCGGGCTCATACTGGGAGTGACCGGGCTCATACTGGGAGTGACTGGGCTCATACTGGGAGCAGCCATTCCCGGCACCGGGACCCCCGAACCCCTTTGCGGCCATCGCGCCCCTCCAGCCCCAGGCACCCCCGCCGGGGGTCCCGGCAATCCAGGGGTCCCTCCCCACTCTCGGGGTCCCGCTTTGGGGTTCTGGGGCTCTCCTCTCTCTGGGGTCCCGCTCAGGGAAGCCGCGGCTCTCCCGGGGCTCCCCAATCCGGTGTCCCCCCGCCGATGCCGCCGGCCCCGCGCGGTCCCCACGGGCCCCGGCAGAGCTCGCAGGGCCAGGCCCGGGAAGCCCAACCCCCATTGCGGGGAGACCCGCATCCCCCCGCCCCCGCCGGGGCGGGGCCGCCACCGGGACCCCCAAAAACACCTCCCGGGGGCCCCCCCGATGTCCCCCCGAGGGGCATCTGCGGCTCGGCTCTGGAGCGCTGCAAGCTCCAAACATCCCCCAAAACACCCCAAACCCAGGGACCCCCCCGGGATATTTGGGGTGAGCTCCCGCTCCCCGGGCACCTGGGATGTGGGGCGATGATCCCGGGGGAGCTGCGAGTTCACGGAGCTCCGGGATAGCGCGGCTGATTCGCTCCTTCTCTCCTCCTGCTTCTGCTGCTGTTTCCTCCCTCCTCCTTCTCCTCCCCCGTTAGGAGCAGGGAGGGGACGGGTCAAGGGAAGGGCAGGAACTGTGTGGGGAAAGGGGCGGGGCCAAAGGGCCACACAGTCCTGAAAGGGCCTGGTTTGGCCTAAAATCACCCGAAAGGGCCTCAAATGTAGCCTAAATCCACCAGGTTTGGCCTAAAATCACCCGAAAGGGCCTCAAATGTAGCCTAAATCCACCAGGTTTGGCCTAAAATCAGCCAAAGGGTTCTCAAATCCACACCAAAGGGGTTTAAAATCCTGAAAATGTACTTAACATTGTCCAAATGGTGCCTAAAATCCAACCTAAAATTGCCCAGTTTATCCTAAAATCACCCAAACAGGCCTAAAATCTTTGGTATGGAGACCGAGACCAAAATGGGCTCCAGAACTGGCACTGGGACCAAGACTGAGACCAGCACCAACACTGGGACCAGCACCGGGAGAATTCTGGGACTGGGAGCGGCACAACTCCGGGACTGAGACTGAGAGCGGAACCGGAACCAGCACCGAGACTGAGATTGGCACTATGAGCACTCTGGGACCAGCACCGGCACCAGAACCAGCTCTGGGACCAGAACCACTCCGACACTCTGACTGAGACCAAGACTGAAAACAGAACCAGCACCAAGACTGGTACCCATATAGGACTGAGACTGAGACCAAGACCAGCCCTGCTCTGGGATTGAGATCAACATCAGGACCAGATTCAGCACCAGAGCGCTCCAGGACTGCTCCAAGACTAGGGCTGACACCGGGAGCGCTCTGGGACCTCCGCGTTCACTCCGGGGAGTTTTGGCTGCGCTCCCGAACGGGACTGGGAGGGACCCCTGGGTGGGGCAGGGCCCCATCGGTTCACATCGTCCTGGTGCAGCCAGAACGGTCCATATGGTCCCAGTTTGTACAATCCTAGTCCATATGGTCCCAGTTTGTACAATCCCAGTCTATATGGTCCCAGTTTGTACAATCCTAGTCCATATGGTCCCAGTTTGTTCAATCCCAGTCCATAATGGTCCCAGTTTGTAAAGTCCCAGTCCCTGTGTTCCCAATTTCTACAATGCCAGTCCATGTGTTCCCAGTTTGTACAATCCCAGTCTGTGTGTTCCCAGTTTGTACAATCCCAGTCTGGAAGGCCCTGATCCATCTGGTCCCAGTCTGTGCAGTCCCAGTCAGGAGGATCCCAGTCCATGTGATCCCAGCCCCCATCATCCCAGTCTGGATGCTCCTGCATGGATCACTGGAATACCAGTTCCCAGCCAGGAAAAGTTGTTCCTGCCTGTACTGGTTTTGGTTCTCCAATTTGAGATTTCCCAGCCAAGGCAGCTATTTATATCACAGCTTTAGCACCCTGATCTTGTTCCCAATCCCTATCTCGTTCCTGTTCCCCTTCCCAAACTTGTTCCCATTCCCAATCCTGTTCCCAATCCCTAACTCGTTCCTGTTCTTGATCCCATTCTCAATCTTCTTACTGTTCCCATTCCCAGTCCCGTTCCTGATCTAAATCTCATTCCTATTCCCGTTCCAATCCCAATCCCATTACTGGTCCTGATCCCTATCTCGTTCCCATTCCCAATCTTCATCCTATTCCTGTTCCCATTCTCAATTCCAATCCCATTCTGATTCCAACTTCTGTTCCCGTTCCCATTCCCAATCTCATTCCCATTTCTGATCCCTATTCCATTTGATCTTAATCCCTTTCCCAATACTGATTCCTTTCCCATTCCCAAACTCGATTGCATTACCAATCGCTATTTCATTCCCAATCCCGATCCCGATACCGATCCTGATCCCGTTCCCATTCCCAACCCTGATCCTGTTCCCAATCCCGTTCCCGGTCTCTCTGCTGTTTCCAGGGAATCGTTTTGATCTCAACCTTCACCCCAAACTGAGGGGATCAAAACCCCCAATCCCCAAACTTTGGGATTTGAAGTATTTGGGGTGTCCAACACCTCTGATCCTAAAATTTGGGATTCAGCCCCCCTGATCGCCAAATTCTGAGGTCAAAACCCCCCAAACCCAAACCCTGGGGTGTCAAACCCCCCCAGATCACAAATTTTAGGATCACCTCAGCCCCCAACTGCTAACTCTGGGGTTAAATCCTCCAAATCCCCAAAAATTGGTGTCAAACCTCCCCAAACCCCAAATCCTGAGGTGTAAAACACCCTTGACCCCAAATTTTAGGATCAACCCCCCCTCCCAGACCCCAAACTTTGGGGTTAAACCCCCCAATTCCTAACCTCTGGGGTTTGAAATATTTGGGGTGTCCAACCCCTGATCCCAAAATTTGGGTTAAATGCCCCTGATCCCCCAATTCTGGAGTCAAACCTTCTGATCCCAAACCCTGGCATGTCAACCAACCAAACTTTAGGATCAAACCTCTCCCTTCCCCAAACTTTGGGGTCAAACCCACCAAACTCCCTCCCCCCAACCACTCCAGGCAGGGGGACACAGCTGGGCTCATTTAGGGTTGATTTAAGGTTGATTTGGGATTCATTTGGGGTGGGGGCAGCTCCTGGTGCAATGTCTGCAGAGACCCTGGGTAAGATGCTGGGAAAAAACCCAAAAACCCCAGTGGAACCCCAAAACACCTGGGGGAAACCTAAAAAGGGAATTTGGGGTGGGAAAAGGAGATTTTGGGATGGAAAAGGACATTTGGAAGGAGGAAAGGGGGATTTGGGGTGGGGATTGAGGATTTTGGGTGGGAAAAAGGATTTGGGGTAGACAGGAAAGGACCTTGGGTGGAAGAAGGGGATTTGGGGTGGGAAAAGGAGATTTTGAGATGGGAAAAGGGATTTGAGATGCACAAAAGATTTGGGCTGTGCAAAGGCAAATCTGGGGTCTTAAAAGGACACTTGGGGTATACAAAGAAGAATTTTGGGGCTAAAAACCAAGGATTTGGGATAAAAAAAGAATTTGGGATAAAAAAAGGAAAATCTAAAATTAAAAAAAAAGGAAGATTTGGGATAAAAAAGGGAGGATTTGGGGGAAAAAATGGAGGATTTGGGCTGAGCTGAACTTACCTAGGAGAGTGGGGGCAGGTGGAAGCTTTGGGAGAGGGTCAGGGCCATTTTTGGGGCAGTTTTGAGGGATTTTTGAGGCATTTGTATGGGATTTGGAGTCAGTTCAATGGAATTTGTAGACAGTTTTCTAGGATTTTTTGTGTTTTGGGCTGGTTTTGAGCAATTCTGGGATTTTGGGGGCAGCATTGAGAGATTTGGGGGGGGGTTGTGTGGGAGCCCAGGGCATACCCCTGGCCTCCTTGGGGGTCTCAAGACCCCCCTGGCAAGGGTCTCAAAGACTCCTGAGTGAGATCCTAGTGTCTCAGGCACTGAACTTTAACCCCTGGGGAAAATTACAAACCCAGAGGGAATGGAAACAAGCTACCAAAATTAGTGAAGTGTAAATTAGATTGTTAGAACGTAGATAAATAGACTTTTGGGAATGTTTATGATAAGGGACACGTGGCCAAGATGGAGAATTTGGGGGGTGGACACCTTTTCCTCCTTCTTCTCCATGTCATCCATGTTGGGTGACACGTTGGCATTCTTGGATTGGATGGGGTCAGGGCTGGACCATTTAATAAAATTGTATTGTATTGGGAAAATTTTGTAAACATGTAATACGTAGTACAAACTATATAAGATAAGCCCTGCCTTCACCAGGCAGATTCCACCATGGATGCCAGGCTGAGCAGACCCTGCTGGCCAGGCAAAACGTCCCTGAGATATGAAACAATAAACAATCCTTGGGGAAAAAAAAAAAAATGTCTCCAGCAATCTCTCTTCAGCTGCTTCAGGAAAAAACAGGGTTTGAACCACCTTCGTGTCTCTCTGGGGTGATCTCGGGGCAAAGGAGAAACCCCAGACTGGCCCACCTGGCATCCCTGGCTGGGCAGTGACATCTGATGTCTCTGGATGCACCACAGCCCACAAAGGTGGGTGCGGGCCCTCAGAAGGGCAAGCTCAAGAAGATGCACAGAGATGGAGGACACCCCCCCAAGGCAGAGACATTTGGCACGGACCCTGGTGGATCCTTGTAGCCTGCAAAGGCAGGTACAGACCCCCAGAAGACCGAGCTTCAGGAGAGGCACGCTGTTGAGGAGGATTGTGGAGGAGATGGGCCTTAATCAGCTGCCCCAGAACCTCTACCAGGGTCTCCCAGTGCAGCCAAAGCCGCTGGGGCTGGGGTTCCCAAAGCCCTGAGCAATCTCCAAGCCCCTCCCAGAAACCTTCAACTCCCTGGAACCCAGCATCCCCCACATACCCTGGAATATGTTCCCATGTGCACAACCACGTCTTTATTCAACATCTTCATTTTTACCTGGATGTCAGTATTCGGGAAAGACAAAGCGAAATGCAAAGATAATCCAGGCAACAGGGAGCCAGGAGGATGTGGAGCCCCCAGCCAGGTGTCTTCCCAACACGGATCAGCAGCACCAGGGCTCAGGGGGGCTCTGCCCACCAGGGGTCACTGGGGATCATCCAGCGCGGATCCTGCCATGGGGATGGAGCTGCAGCAGGGCACGAAGCGCTTCCCACACTCGGGGAACTCACAGGGCTTCTCTCAGTGGAGACTCCGTTGGTGTTGGGTCAAGTGAGAGCTCTGTGAGAAGCTCTTTCCACACTCAGGACATTCGTAGGGTCTCTCCCCAGTGTGGATGCGCCAGTGGGTGACAAGGGTGGAGTTTCTCTTGAATCCCTTCCCGCAGTCGTGGCAGGAGAAGGGCCTCTCATCCCAGTGAGTGCGGTAGTGCTGGAGGAGACTGGACCTTTGCTGAAACCTCTTCCTGCATTTATCACACTCGTAGGGTCTCTCCCCTGTGTGGATGAGTCGGTGGCTGATGAGGGTGGAGTTTCGTTTGAAGCTCTTCCCACAATCGGGGCAGCAGAAGGGCCTCTGCCCTGAGTGAATGTGATAGTGCTGGAGGAGATGGAAGCTCCTCTGAAACCTCTTCCTGCATTTATCACACTCATAGGGCCTCTCCCCAGTGTGGCTCCTCTGGTGCACAGTCAGGTTTGAGCTGTCGCTGAATCTCTTCCCACACTCCCCACACTCGTAGGGCCGTTCCCCCCGTGTGGATTCTCTTGTGTCTGATCAGGTTGGAACTCCACCTGAAGCTCTTCCCACATTCCAAGCATTTGTGGTGCTTCTCCCCATGGTGAAGCTGCTCACGCAGCCCAGCTCCGAGCTCCGGCCGCCTCCTCGGCCCGGGCTGGCTCTTTCCTGCTGGGATCCCCGGGCTGTGCGTTTGCAGCCCCTCCTGCTGCGGGATCTGCGGGGCTTTTCCTCCCCGTTGCATTCCTGCGCCGTGGAGCCGCTGCAAACGGCCTCTTGCCCGAGGCTGTGCCGCGGGGATTTGTCCTCCCCGCTGTCCATGCTCATCTCCTTGTCTGGGGGAGGAAGGACAAGGAGAGGATGGGATTTGTCTCCGTGCCAGAGGCAAAGGCAAGGAGATCCCCCCAGGGCTGTGCTGCAGCCAGGGCCGTGCTGGGCTGGGAGATGGAGCAGGACACAGGGGGAAAGGGGCACTGACTTCCTCCTCACCTGCCTGCGGCTCCCAGGCCATCAACTTCGTCCTGACAGCTTCCTCCTCCTTACTGCAGACAAGGTTTGAGAAATCCTGGCCTCCGGAGAAAAACAAGGGCTGAGCGCATTGGGTTTGATGGTGGCGCTGCCCAAGGGCAGCTGGAGCAGTCAGCGCCCCTTTCAGCCTCGGGGGCCCGGAGCCCGCTCAGCACCAACCTCCCGCACCCCTCCAGGCTGCCGGGGGTCCCCCGGCTCCGGGATCGCCCCTCTGAGCTCTCCCCGCTCCGGGGCTCCCGCCTTCCCCCCTGGCTCTGCCGGGGATCCCCAGGGTCGATATCGCCCCCTCCCCACCGATACTGGGCGATCCCACATGGGAGCAGCCAAGATCCCGCCAGGGGAATTTACGGCTCGGCTTTGGGCTCCTGCAAGATCCAAACATCCCCTGAACCGCAAAATAAAACCCTCCCGGAGCTCCGCATGATGGATTTGGGGCGAGCTCCCCCTCCCCGCCTGAGGGATTTTGGGGGGCGATGCTGCCGCACCCGGGGGAGCTGCGACCGCAGAGACCAGACGGGAAAAGCGCGTGGCTCCAAAACCGCTCCTCCTTTTCCTGCCGCTCTTCCTGTGTCCCTCCTCTTCCTCCCGCTGCTTCTCTTCCGTGTCTTCCCGCTTCTTCTCCTCCTCCCGCTCCTCCTCCTCTCCCAGCGCAGCCAGAGCCGCTGGAACTGGGGTGCACAACGCCCTGAGAAACCCCCAGGTCCCTCCCAGGACCCCTCAAATCCCTGGAACCGAGCGTCCCCCGCATCCCCTGGAAGATCCCCCCGTGTCCTCAAGCAGGTCGGTATTTCACATCTCTTATTTTTACCATGGTTTGGGAGTTTCGGAAGGACAAAGAGAAATGCAGAGAAAATCCAGGCCACGGGGAGGATGTGCAGCCCCCAGCCAGGTGTCTTCCCAACACGGATCAGCAGCACCAGGGCTCAGGGGGGCTCTGCCCACCGGGGGTCCCTGGGGATCATCCAGCGCGGATCCTGCCATGGGGATGGAGCTGCAGCAGGGCACTGTCTTGGTTTGACAGACAGGTGTCTGCTGAGGAGCTCTGGAGCTTCTCTTGAAACGGAAAATGTAAACTCCCTCCCTGGGAATTAATATGACTTGGAAATTGAGGAGCTGCCTGGCAAAGATATGGGATTTAGAGTAGCAGTTATTCACTGGGAAGATGAAAATAAAAGTATAGTAATATAAAGACCAAACCACTGGCTAGGTCTGAATGCAGCCTGTAACCCTGTTGCTCAGGGTGTTGGTTACAGTGTGAATAATGGTACCTATAGTTTTCTTGGAGGGACAGATGTGATTTTGTTGAAGCAATGATTTTGGAGAAAGGTGTAGTTACTTTTTTAACATCTAGTGGTTGTTGAAAATAGGTCTGGTCTTCTTCTGGGAATTTAGTGGGAAAGGTTGCTCTGATGTTTCAAATTTCAGATTTTATTTAGGTAGACAATACTTGGCTTTTCTCCTTGGGTGGATCATCTCCCATAAGGTATAACTCCTTGTGGGGAGGAGTTGTGAGGGATGGGTCATGGAAGAGATAAGGAGCCCTGCTCCACCTGGTTTCAGCAGATGCTGATAGAATGTATACTTCTGCTTGCATCTTGCATTGCAACTTAAGACATGATCTACTCCTTATTCTATTACCATCTGCATCCTACCTTAATTAATACCTTCTTTCAACTCTGCTATATATTTTTATCCACAGTGAAACTGTACACACAGTTCTGACTTAAGATTAGGTTTTTCTGCGGTACTCAATGGGTTTCTTTATCTTTCTGCATTAGCTTCTAAGTGTAACTAGGTTTTTGAGCAAAAACAATTGTACGGATTTGTTTGCCTTGGTTTGAGGTGGGCCTAATCTAAACAGTCTTAAAATACCTTTTATGTGTACTACAGGAACTTAATCCCCATGCACTGTGTGCAAGGCTTCAGACTGGGCAGGACTTGCTTGAGTGATGGACTCTCAGGTGTTGACTATTGAGGTGGCTTTTGTTAAGTTCATTTCTCAATTTTGGGATGTTTCCCTGCCAAGTGCCTTTAGGGTAATTTTAAGTAGTCTGTTGTACAGTTCAACTTTCTTGGCAGCTGGTGTGTGATAAGGGATATGATCTATTTATTCATTATCCTGGTTTTTGGCTGAGGTGTTTCTAAGGCTGTTCTTGAAATGGATCCTGTTGTCTGATGTTTCTCTCAGGGGTGCTGTGTCTTTATAGGACTTGTTTTTTTGAGCTTCAGACGGTGTTTTGAGTAGTAGTGTGAGGTACAGGGTGGGTTTCTAATGATCCAGTGGTGGCTTCTACAATTGTGAGCACGTAGTGCTTGTCTCAGGGGGTTTGAGGCAGTGTGATGTAGTTCATTTGCTGGGCTTGTTTATACTTATATTTGGAATACTGCCCCCCATATTAGAGAGGCTTTATCGGCTTGGCTTGCTTGATTTTAGCACGTCTTACAGTTATGGATAACTTGAGAAATGCAATTTATAGTTAAACCTGCTTTTCAGTTTTGTGCCTACTTATAGGTGGCATTTTTGCCTTGATGTCTTGAGGCAGTATGGGCCTATTGAGCTAGGAACAACTCTCCCTTATGTTGCTAATTTAAATTTATTTGTGACATCTCTATTTTTGCAGCTTGATCTACTTGCTCCTTGTTTTAGTGTTCTTTATTAGCCTGACTTTTGGGGTCATGGTCGTCTACATGATGGACTTTTACAGAGAGTTTGTCTGAGTGCCAATGTTTTTCCATTCATCAGCAGCCTGAATTGGTTTTCCTTTTTTTTGCTAGCTGGCCTTTTTTTACCTTTCTAGCTAACTCCACAGAGCATTGGTTACTATTTCTGATTCAGTAGAAATGTAGAGCTTTGTCTAGTTCTCTCTTTCAGCAGTGTCCAGGGCCAGCTGAATGGCTTGAGTTCAGCAAGTGCACTTGATTCACCTTCTCCTTCAGTAGCTTGTGTGACTCGTCGTGTGGGGCTCCCTGTGGCCACTTTCCACTTCTGGTTCATCTCAACCATGAGACAGAAACTGTCAGTGACAAGAGCACAGCGTGTTCTTGTGCTGGGAGTTGGTTGTATGGTGGAGCTTTTTAGCCTGGGTTACTTGTTTCTGCTCCTTTCTGTTAGTGAGACTAAAGTTTTTATTCTGTGGCCGGTTTTAACTGTTATTAAAATTTCAGGGTGATTTGTGTTTCTAATCTAGCCATGCTGTGTGATGAGAGCAATCCATGGGCTCCATGTGGTGTGGGTGGCGTGGTGGGTAGAGGAGCCTTTTCTTTAAACACCCACCCCAGCACCGGGAGTCAGGGTGCCAGGAGGAGTTGTGCTTTTGTGATAATTTCTTTTGAAGTGCCTTGAACTTTCTTATTGTAGGCAGAAAAGCCTTTTTTTTTTTTTTTTTTTTTTTTTTTTTTTTTTTTTTTTTTTTTTTTTTTTTTTGGTGAGTGTTGTTTGCTTTAGACTTTCTATAACTTTGACTCTAGAATTCTAGCACTTGGCCTAGAGTCTCCCCAGGCACCTTCTGCTAAAGGCTCCAGGACAAGCCATTGTTCTTGGCTGCAGAGTAAAGCACATTCCTCACCTCTGGTCCTGTCCTGACTGGGCCAAGGGCACTGCATGAGCGATTTTCTGCTTGGTCTGGGTGAAGGTTTGTTGCTGTTCAGGGCCACAGCTGCAATTGTTCTTCTTAGGGTGACCAGGCAGAGAGGGCTCACAATGTGGCTGCACTCAGGAATGCATTCTCTAAAAACCTATGGCCCCTAGGAAAGCTTGTGTTTCCTTCTTGCTGGTTGGTGGAGACACTGTGATGATCTCATTGATCATTTCAGTGGGGATCTGGCTCTGTCCATCTTGCCACTCTACTCCCAGGAACTGGATCTCTCAGGCAGGTCCCTTGACTTTGCTCTTCTCCATGGCGAAACCTCCTTCCAGGAGAATCTGGATGATCCTCTCTCCTTTCTCAAATACTTTTATTGCCGTGTTCCTCCAAACAATGATGTTATTGATGTATTGCAGGTGTTTTGGAGCTTTACCCTTTTCCAGTGCAGCCTGGATCAGCCCGTGGCAGATGGTGGGGCTGTGTTTCCACCCCTGGGGCAGTCGGTTCCAGGTGTGCTGCACGTCCCCCCAGGTGAAAGCAAACTGAGGCCTGCACTCTGCTGCCAAAGGAATGGAGAAAAATGCATTGGCAATGTCAATGGAGCCACTTTGCTGCCTTGGGCTCCAGCTCCTCCTGGAGATCCAGCGTGTCCGGCATGGCAGCGCTCAGCACTGGAGAATCAGCGACTGGGAGAGAGAGGGGGTCTACTGACTGCTGATCAGAATCCAAATTTACTCTCAGCTACATGTGCTTATATACCATTTTTAGGAAAGCTTTTACCACATTGATTGGGTTAAACATCACCCAGACAACCTTAAACATTTTGCAACATTTCTACTTGATTCATTCTTCTTTCCTGTCACCAGTCTTGATCCAATCTTCATGGACTCTTCAAAGCTCTGTTTGCTCTTGCCAGGGCATCTTGGTTATCCAGCTGCTTATGTTAATTAAATCCACAGTACTCTGTCTTGGCTCCCACAGTGGAGTGACTTCATTCAAGGCACAATAGCCTACAGTCAATTTCTATTGTCTGTCAGACTTGCCCACAGGCAAAGTGGGGCTGTTGAAGGGAGAGTGGGTTTTACTGAGCACCCTTTGACTTTCTAGCCAAAATTTTATGGGTGGTGATAATGGGATCTTGATTCATCTGATACTTATGGCTGTGTGCTGTTGAGATGTGTTGGGATCTGCCCAACCCAAGCGGCAGTCGTGACAGGTTCTTTTATGGATCTCGGAGCACAAAAGACACAGCAGGGGACAAAAACGGTTTTGGAGAAATGTACTTTATTTAGTGCCAATCAAAATGCGATAGTGGGACAGCAAGAGAGAGAGAGAGAGAAGGGGGGTAGGGATTATAGCTACCAAGATGGGCAGACGAATCTTTGTGGAGCAGCCAATAGATGTCTGTTGCCGTCTGCAGAGATCTTGGGGGTCTCCTCTGAGAAAGTCACTTTTATAGTCCTTTCCCAAAGTGAGTGGCTTCTGGCCAAAAGGTGGGAAGATTTATGGACTATTGTATGAGGAGCTCGTTACCCTGAGGAACAGGTGGAAACAGGATGCTTCAAGGCACACCAAACCATCTTTATTGTTATGAACACACGCGGGGCAGCACATACTGAGCAGTCACTATACTGCCCACCATCTTCATTCCAGCTGCCCTCTATTTGCACTCCTGCAAATGCTGCTGGTGCACTCAGGCTCTCCATTCCAGGCAGTCTGGAGCTCCTGCTCAAACCCATCTCTCTGTGTCCCCTCTTGGATGGAATATCAAGCAAACAACACAGGATGTGCAGAGAACATGAACTTTATTCACTTTACTACTCTAACAGTCTACAATACAGGGGGACTAGAAGACTATGGGGTAAGAACCTTATGCCTAAATTACTGAAACACTTAGAACCAGAACACTAAGGGGAAGGTCAGCTTCTTGTGGAAAAGGTGGTGGGGGTTGCCATAGCTAAAGATGGGGTGTCTCTAAGGCCTAAGATGGGGAATGTCGCCGTGCCCGGGCTGGCACGGGTCGCACATTCCCTGCAGTGCTCTGCACGCGGTGCTGGAGCTGGAGGTCAGCGCTGGGGCAAGATTTAGGATCTCCTCCACCTGCTCCTCCTCCGGCTGGCCCCCTGTGCTGCTCTGCTGTTCTGGGCCCTCTGCTGGGAGCAGCGTTGCAGGCACTGCTGCAGCAGGGTGCGGTTGTTCCTCAGCAGCTGGATCAGCTCTGTGGGACAGCCTTGTCCTGGGCTGCTGCTGCGGGGCCTCTGGTGCTTCTGCTGCAAGGCAAAGCACAGGGATCCCGATGGAAGGGGCAGAGGAGCAGAGCAGGGCCCCTCTCTGGGCTGCCTTTGGGCTCTGAGCAAGAGAGCCAGGCCTGGCCAGGCTGCAGCAAGCAGAGCTCTGGCTGCCTCTGCCTGGGGCTGTCCCTGAGCTCAGCCCTGGCCTGATTCCCAGCCAGAGGCTCAGCTCCACTCTGCCATGGGGCCTTGGCCAAAGGGCTGCCCCAGAGGTCCAAGCCCATCCTTCCTGCCTGACCCCCCATCCCTCACCCTTCTCCAGCGTCTCCAGCGCCCTCGGTAGCAGCGCCATCCCAGGACAGTTCCTGTGGCCAGCAGCTGCACCACCAGGACAGCCACGATATGTTAATGCACGAGGTGGTCGGCTCAGGGTCCCTGTCCTGCAGCTCCAGCTCCTCGAGATACAGGCCCATGCCCGGCCCAGGATGGCTGGATGGGTCGGGACGATGGCCCAGGAGCAGCAGCAGGTAAAAGTGCAGGAGCCAGGGGACCGGGTCGGCCATGGTGCTCTGGGGAAGCTGCCACCACCAGCACACACGCTCTGGACGTCTGTCCTTGCCAAGGTCAGCCCAGGCTGTGGGGCACGGCGGTGGCTGGGGACAGTTGCCAGGCACCATGCTGCCCCAGAGGCTGTGATGTCACAGAATCCAAGCACTGGCTTGGAAGAGTTCTGGGAGATCAACTCCAGCCTGTGATCCATGGTTACCACGGCAAGCAGATCTGAGCCTGGAGTGCTATGGCCAGGCTTACCTTGAACACCTACTGCAACGGTGACTGCACCAGTGCCCCCTGGGGCACACCATTCCCATATCTCATGCCCCTTTCTGGGCAGCAGTTCTTCCTAATGTCCAGTGTGCACCTCTCTTGGCACAGCTTCAAACCCTTCTTGTCCTTGCCCATCTCTGAGATGGCTGGCACTGCCTTGGTGTGTTGCAGTATGTTTCAGTAAAATAGAAATATAAAATTAGTAGTAGTTTTGCTAAGGACTGATCAAGTAGCTTAGGCCCTGAGTTGGCAAGAGTGAGGGGTATTCAGTTAAGTAAATTTATGTGTGTACCGGAGTAGAACTTGCTGAAACACTAAAAATGTTACCCTCTTAAATAGTGCATTGTTTATCTACATGATGTATGTGACTTGTTGCGGGGGTGCAGAGCCGCTCGTGGAGGAATAGCGAGGGGATCAGCCAGACAATCAATGTGATTGATAAAGCATAATCCAACTTTATTGGGAGCATCAGACAGTTTTATAGCCCAACATAGCATAAATCAGCATTATTCATATTAGTACAATCTTATTGGTTTTTACTATGTACGCCTTCTCATATTATTGGTTATTGCAAGTGTGAGATAATCACGCCTACTGAATTTCTAGCCAAAAAGCATATGTGCTATCCCGCTGCTCCTACTTCCCTTATACTTATTGCTATATAGTATCCGTCCCAGGGTTATACCTCGCTTGCTACGTGCTTCCCTGGAAGTTAAGACCTTGATTAAACAATGGGCATATGTATTACTTATCGACTAACTCTGCAAATTATGCTAGCTGCATTGCTTTTGCAAAAGTCTCTTAAAAGCAAACACTGCTGCTCAGCAAAATCTGCTTAAGAGCAAGGCCTAGCTACTTCTTAGCAGGAGCTGCTCTCCTGCAACAAGGCCTCAGCCGAGCCATATCCACAGTTGTGTCCATGGCTTTCTAACCAATTCTCAA
>NW_027636199.1:0-21272 GCF_903797595.1 Erithacus rubecula
CATCTGAAGCCTGAAATGAGCAAAGGTATCACAATAACTGGATTGGTTAGATCGTTTCTTTCTCTTTTCCAGTTTGCTGTCCTACAATAGGACAGCATCAGGCACAGGCACAGGAAAGCCTGAGCCCTCTCTCATTTGGGTATCATAATTGCAACGTTTTCAGCTCTTCCATTTCTGCCCCAGCACTCCACCCTCCTCCCATGCCCACTGCAGAAATGAACCACCCCCGCTGCTCCCCCCTTTGAAGTGAGACAAAGCCATCGCTGCTGTCAGCACAGGGTGGGAGCTGCGAAGCAGCTGGAAATGCCGATGGGAGGGGTCCGTTCGTGACCGGACAGCGGGCAGATCTCCTCTGGCTGACGAGAGCAGCTCTGGGGTCGGCAGCGCTTCCGGGTGAACGAACGAGGAAGCTGAGGAAGAAAAGAGGCGGCCCTGCCTCTGCCTTGGCGGGCAGGTCGGTCTCCAGCATCGCAGAGGAGGAAGGCGCTGGCACCACCTCCTTCTCTGGGGTGGCTGGTGCCGACGGCTCCTCTCAGCAGGCGGGTCACGGTCAGTCGCTACCTGACCCGCAGCAGCGTCGGCGGCCGTACAGGGCTCGGTCCCCGCTGCCACAGGCGGGAGCGGGGCCCGATCCCGCCGCGCTCACCCGAACAAAGCGCGGCGTTCACCGCGGGGAGCCGCGCATCCGCCAGCGGCAGCAGCGGAACGGATCGGCCAGAGGCGCCGTGGGGGCTTTTTGGGGGCAATTCCGGCTTCGGGAAGTTTTCAGAATCGCAGACAAACTCGTCTTCGTTCAGCTCTGAGCCCGCCCCGCTTCACCAGAGCCCCTCTCACTCTCCTCGCCCGTGTCCATTAATCTCTGACTATGGTCTCCCGGCGTGCACCAGAGGGTAAAGTGGGACATCTCCTCCCCGAAGGGCTTTAAACGATCGGTCTCCCAACTCTCCCCAAGCCTCCCAAGAAAAATCCATTTCTTGTCCTGGCGTGGGGGAGGAGGGGGGGCGGGGGAACGGAAACAGTACCTTTCTCTACGGAGAAAAAACAGTTCGGCGCTGCTCGCAGCTGTGCAGGCTCCCGGCACGCTGATGGGGCCGCACGCTCCGCGCTGCTCTGCTCGGCTCCGCACCGCGGGACTCGGGGCTGCTGCGCGCTCCGAAACGAGTCAATAGCCCCTGAGCTACAAGCTCATATTACCTCTCACTCGTGGGAGAGGAGAAAAGCCGACGATTTCTCTGCGGGTTGCCCGTCCTGCCGTAGTCAGGCGGGTCTCCGCCGATGTCCCACATGGCTCTCGGCTCCGGCCCGCGATCCCGGCTCTGGTCCTGGCCCCAGGTTCGCAGCCCTGGTTTTCTGGGTTTCAGTCTGCTCGGTTCAGCTCTGGCTACAAACCCCAGCACGGGCCGCACCCCGGTTAGGACAGGCCTCCAGGGTCCGTCCCGGTTTTTGCAGGCTGTCAGCTCCGAGTTTTCCCGGTGCTGTTGGTCGGTCAGAGATCGATTAGAGTGATCCCGATCCACTCGAGTAACGATCTCTCGGTGGAACCTCCATATGTTGGCACGGAGAAAGATACAGAGTGACGAAAAAACATCAACAAGACACTTTCTTGTTTGGTGCAGGAAAGAGCAAGAAAGAGCAATTTATTAAAAGAAACCATTGCCTTAAATAAGACAGTTCATGGAAAACAAAATACAGAAAGATCATTGATCAGAGAAAGAGACACCTCTCCTCCCTGACTTCCTGAGGGACCTTGGAGGTGTTTATTGTGATTCTTTCTCTTATGTTTACAATAAAGAAGAAATCTCTAGCCTGGGAAAAATCCTGGCTAGAGGCTGAGAAAGTTTCATGGCCTGAAAAAAATACTTAGAACCTGAGAAAAAGGCCTAGCTAAAATGTGCCTAGGCCTCCAGCAGTGTCCACAACCGGGACTGGGACCGGCTGTAGGGATTGGTTGTGGCTTTAGATCTTCCCAGAGCAGAGCAGCTGTACACCCATTTAAAAGTAATATACTAATAACTGCATCAATACAAATAGATTCTCTACACAAATGAAAACCCAACATATAGAATTGAAGTCAGATATATCAACATACACATGTATTTATCATATGTTACACAAGTAGCATTTTTAGATGCATATATACACCTATAGGGAATTACACATATATATATATATATATAGACATACATAGCACATTTATAAATATAACAGACATGGAATTATTCCTGTACAAATAGCAAACCACATATGAAAATATCCATATAATTATCCCTCTCTCTGTGCAAATCCATGTCTCTTTAATGAGAACTCAAAGAAGAAAATCAGATTCCAGCATCTCCATCTTCAAATCCTCTCCCTCGGTCTCCTCGTCCCGTGCAGAGCAGCTCTCCTGGACAGGGACAGCAGATGGGACATCTGGGAAGCAAAGAGAACACTGAGTCAGGAGCAGGGCCTTTCCCTTGGCAGCACCTGCACTTCCACCAGGGAAGAGAAAATCTCAGAGCCCCTCCAGGATTGCTGGAAAGCAGCAGCAGGCCGAGGGGCCAGGGTTGTGGCGAGCGCAGCGCGGCGGGACTGTCCCGCAGCCCCGGCACAGCCGGCACAGCTCCCGGGCCCTGCCGGCACAGCTGCCTTGCCCCAGGACAGCCCCTGTGCCGGCCGGGGCAGCTGCGCTGAGCAGCCCCAGCACGGGCAGGGCCGCTCCTGCCCCTGTGCCGGCCCCTGCCCACGGCCACAGCCCACGGCACCCTCACCCCACCCTGCCCCACCGGCCCTGGGGCCTCACCAGCCTCTGTGCCAGCAGCAGCTCCCTGCTCACTGCTCTTGCTCGGGGCCTTTGGCTTCTCCCTGCTGGCTCCTGTCACTCCTCTTGCTGTCTTCAATGTCTTCACTGCAGCTGTGGCAAAAACGGAGCCTCAGGAATTGGTTCCATGCCTGGCAGAGCTGCAGGTCCGGACCCCTCTGTGCTCCCTGCTGGCCCCTCCATCCCCTCAGCCCCTGCCAGGCTCTCGGCAAACCCCGAGTCCCCTTCAGTTTCTTCAGGACCCCACAGTCCTCTCACCCCCTCAGTCCCTTCTGACCCATCCCATCCCCTCAGACCCGTCACCCCTCAGCCTGTGCACTTTCCTGTCACCTCAGTGCCACCATCGCCCTCAGCTGCCCCACACCCTCAGCCCCAGCAGCACCTCAAGGTCACCGTCCCTTCAGTGTCAGCGCCTCCTCAGCCCCTCAGTCTCACCGTCCCTCAGCAGCTCCTCAGGGGACACTGCCTGGGGCCACCGGCAGCTGCCACCGCTCCAGGGACACCCGGGGCTGGAACTGCTGCTCCGCCCGGCCCGGCCCCAGCTCGGACCAGCACAGGAAGAGGGGACAGAGGGGCACAGGGGACAAACAAGAGATGGAAAAGGATCAGAGAGGGGAAACAACTTAAAATGCACCCTAGCCCTACACAGCTCAATCTGTGGATCTAAATTCCGTTTACCTTTAACTAATAATATAAATATAAATATAAATATAAATATAATATAAATAAAATATAAATATAAATATAATATAAATATAAATATAAATATAATATTAATTAATAGTTATTAAAATGCATTACTAGTAATAAAAATAATAACATATATATATTAATATTACTCTATACATATATATATGCAAATCTGAAAATCTATACAAGTAACTACATATAACTATAGAAGTCTATAAATGTATCTATCAACAGAGGGGTTCCACCTGCCCGATGGTCACAGGCTCTCCCCCGTTTTCTCCCTGGCACGCAGGGCAGCCCTCCTGGCAAGGTAGATCAGATGGATATCTGGGAAGCAAAGGGAACACCCAGTCAATATTGGCCTCTGTCCATCTTTCCCTTTGGAAGTTACTGTCCTTCTGTCAAAGACTGTAAGAGATGGCCTGGAAGGCAGACTCTCAATTGGGAATTTCAGGCCTGCTCTTTAAAGAGCTGGAATCCTTCCAAGTTTTCAAAACTTCTCAACTTCTGAAGTTTCCCAATAAACTCACAGCACTCGCAGTACAAATGGCTCCCATGAGAGCTTGAAACACACAGTCCCAGCTCCCACAAAGAAGCCCAGCCTTGTTCTTTCTCTGTGCTGACAGAGAGACCTCATTCCTCACTGAAATGGCTGAGACTGAAGGGTGCTGTGAGCTGAGTTATGAATCCAAATTGGGATACCCAGCTTGGTGACACAAATCCCACAAGGTCAGGTTTATTCCTGGCTCTCTTGCCACACCAGAGGACTCAGTGTCAGAGCCTCTGGAGAAGCGAGGAGGGCAGGGCTTGGGGAGGTTGTCTCAGTGCAGGATTTGAACTAAAGGCATGGGAAACACCAACCCTGAAACCAAGAACTCAACTCTTCTGATCTCCCTGCCTGTCAGAGGCAGGCTCAGAGCAGCCCTCTCACATCTCTCTAAACCAATGGGGGCTCTCTCCTTACCAAGCTCCTCGGGTTCCTGGGAACTGTTCCCAGAGCTCTCAGTGCCAGGCAAACCTCCCTCTGCTGCAGCATTGTTCATAGGCTCCCCTTCTGAAGGCTCAGAGGCAACATTAATATTCCCCTTGAAAGAGAAACAGAAAGAAATAAACCCTTCTCACCAGTTACACAATGCATCCGTGGCACACATACCTAATCTCTTGTTCCTAACAAGAAATCTGGGCCACAAACACCTTCAAAATTCAGATTTGACTCCTCCAACATGGTCCAAAAGCTGTCAAAGGTGACAATGCTGAATGTGGGGGTGACACTGAACACATGGATGGCTGCTAAGGAAGGAGTCCTGCCAGTTCCTGGATCAGGGAGGTGCTCCTCCCTCCACAGCCCTGTGCAGAACAGTCTCATCCAGGCTGCAGCTTTGTAGAGATTGCATGGGAACACACATCTCTTCCCATACAGATGCCCAACAGCAAGGTGATTGAGCTCTGGAACATGGAGAGCAAGACTGGGCATTTTGCCCAGCTAAGGATTTCCCAGATAGAAACTGGACTGCAGGCACCACGTTACTGAGAGGACAAGAAAGCTGCAGCTCCAGCCCATCCCCAAACATGGCTCTGGGAGCACCTACACACACGGCAGGGCTCACACAGCAGCAGCAGCTGCAGCCCAGCCCTTGCTTTGCCTTGGCCTTCCAACACAAGAGAGGCAGAGCCCACGTCTGCTGCTGCAACAGAGGCACCTCTCACATGCCTCTCCCTGCATGGGACACTTTGCCTTCAGTGCCATTCTCCAAACACTCTTCTCTTCTTCCCATCAAACAAAGCCTGGTAGAATGCACAAAGCTTTCACTTCCTCATCACAAATGGCCCCACATGAGGAATTCTTCCCAGGAAAAGGAGCACTCAAACTTGGCCAACACAGGCTCACACCTCTCATCCTCACTCAGGGGAGTGATTTTCTCATTCCTCTTCTCTTAGAAACCTTACTTTACCAAGAAAATCCTTCCCTGTCCATTCAGAACTGAATTCAAGAAGCCTTTGCTTCTCAGCCAAGTAACAACTTTCAAAAGCTCCCAGTCAGCCCCTTTCATCCCTCTTCAGCAGAGTTACCTGAGCAGAGGGAGACCTTTCAGGCGGGGAGGACGAAAGCATCTCCTCTAGTGTCTCAAGCACCATGTCCAGATCCAGGGGGGGCAATTCCTCTTCCCCAGGAGTATCCCAGAGCCACCTGGGGGCTCTCCATGGTGCATAACCAGCATAGACAGCTGCAGCACTGGGGGCTGAAGTGCCTGGAGTGGCTGCAAGAGTTCAAACACATTGGTCAGGCTCCAGAATGTGGCTTTGGGACACGGAGCTCTATGCTGCCTTGGATCAAACACCACAGGAAGCACACAGCAACCTCAATTCCAGAAACATACTCAAACTTCACAGGGAATTGGGAGAGTGAGCTCTCCCTCTTAAAAAGTCTTTCTTCTGAATGATATGTATGTATATTAAAGGATGGATTCTAAAACTGATCTACACATACGCAAAAGCACTTTATAATCACTGCCTTTTCTATCTCCCCCATCAGCTTTTGGAGTTGGTGGCTTTGCAGTTTCTCATAATAACAGACCACAGGGAGCGGATTCACCAAGGAAGTGCCCACACCTGCAGACACACATCCTAAACTGAAACTGTGAGTTTCTTCTAAAAAGTATCCTTGTGGGTGAGGCTGAATTCTATAGCTGCAGCTGCTCCAGGGATGCACAGAGCTCATGGAATTTTAATAACATTATTTGAAGGAGAGACAACCTGTAAACTCTCAATATCCCATCAGGGTCCTAGTTTGACTAGATTTTAAAAAAGAGTTTACCTGACACTGACCAGTTGTGGACAAAGGTGCTTTGTTTTGATCTTGTGCCCCTACAGAGAGGCTGTCTGGAAAATGCAAAGAACCCACTCCAAAACGGCAGCAAGGAAAGGAAAAGCAGATAGAGATTCATTTTGTTTTTACGGTTCTGCTTCCTCCACACTTGATATTTCTACCTGATTTGCACTTGAGATCAACCCATGACAGAGCACAGCAGGAAAATATTTCAGTCAATTTTCATGATTGTTCTGAAAAGCAAGGATAGAAACTCTTCCCCTACCTGATGGCCAGTAGGATGGCAAGTGCTGCTCAGGAAATGTGCAGCTGCTGCTCTCTGGAACTGTCACCAAAGGGCTTTGGTGGTTCACGGGACCTCGTGGAATGACAGGCTGAGGCTGGAATTGAAATGTGTCTGTGCCTGGCTCCACTGATGAAGCCCCAAGAGGTCCAGAGGTGACAAACGCTTCCTCAGGATATTCTGGGGAAGCCTCACACACTTGAGCAGCTGCACTCATCCTGGAGGAGCCTGGAGGCACCTCTGAATCCCCAGGTGAGGCAGCACTGTTGGCTGGGCTGTGCTGCTCTGAAGATTTGCAGCTGCTGCCCTCTCAAAGGGCCCTGCAGGCAGCTTCAGGGTCGATGCGAACCAGCGGAATGGTGAGCTTGCGCAGATTAAATTTGCGGATGAGCTCCCTTGATGGATCCACTGGTGAAGCCCCAGAAAGTCCAGAGGAAGCACAGACTTTCTTGGCAGCTGGTGGGGAAGCCTCAGACTCCTGAGCACCTGCACATCCCCTGGAAGGGCCTGGATGCAGCTCTGAATCCTCCCGTGAGGCAGCAGCAGCAGCAGCAGCAGCAGCAGCAGCAGCAGCAGCAGCAGCAGCAGCAGCAGCGAGGTTCTGGCCTGAGGGAGCTGTGCAGCAGTGAGGGAAGAAGAAAGGAAGCAAAGGGAAGGCTGGGTCACTATTGGGCTTTGCATGGCCTTTGGCACCAACCTTATTTCAGCCAGGGAAGACAGATACTCCCATCCTCCCAAGCAGAGTGAGAAAGAAGTAAAGGAAGAAACAAATATGTTCTAGGGCTATTCAACACCCACTTCCTTGCAAGCTTAGCTCTCCAAGATAGTTGGTTCAACTGTCTTGGGAAGCTGTCCTGCTGCCATTCCTTAGCAGGAAGCAACTGCCAGAAACCCAACTGCCAGGTCTCTTCCCTTCTATTCCAAAGGACCAGGAGGCTCCCTCCCACTGGGCCTGACCACGACCGAGCCCTCGGCTCACACGCACTCACGGAGAGCTCCCCAAGCATCCCAGGGCCGGGCACGGAGCAGCACCAGCCACGGCGCCGCTCCTGCCCCTGTGCCGGCCCCTGCCCACGGCCACAGCCCACGGCACCCTTGGCGCCCGCAGCTCGCAGCCCGTCTCACCGGCTCTGGGGGGCTGCCCGGCACAGCAGGCGGGCAGCGGCCGCTCCGTGTGCGGCTGCTGGAAGCGGCCGGGCTGCCGGCTGCGCACCTCCAGCCCCGCCGCCAGCCGCTGCCTGTTGGCCCTGGTCAGGCGCTGGATGCGGAGCAGCAGCTCGGGGCGGTCGCGCACGAAGTTGGCATTCGTGTAGTGGAGCCAGCCGCCGGCATCGCCCGGCACCTTGTGGAAGCCGTAGAGGTTCAGCTGGCGCACGAAGCTGCCGAAGTGCGTGGCTTGGAAGGAGTCCGGGCCCGGCCCCGCCCCTTCGCCGCCCGCTCCGTGGGCGCCGCCCGGGCTGAGCAGCTCCCGCTCCAGCAGGGAGCGGTCGAT
Organism: Erithacus rubecula; assembly: GCF_903797595.1. NCBI lineage: Eukaryota > Metazoa > Chordata > Aves > Passeriformes > Muscicapidae > Erithacus > Erithacus rubecula. Next base: position 8,093 of record NW_027636199.1, read on the forward strand.
GAGCAGCCCCTGGCCCCGGCTGTCCCAGCGCACGGAGCGGACGCGGGGGCTGTTCGCCAGGCGCCACAGCTTGGCGGGGAAGGCGCCGGCGTTGAGCGCGGCGGGCAGCGGCAGCTCCGCCATGGCGCCGATCGCCGAGTGCGGCCACAACGCCCGCGGCGCGCGGCCTGAGGGGGGCGCTGCGCTCGGCCCCGCTCGCGGCCCCGCGCGGGCCGGGCTCGGGTGGGTCGCGAGCAGAGTTCCCGCTGGGAGCGGACAAGGCCGGACGGGAGAGGGCAAAGGAAAAGAGACACTGCACACATTCTCTGGGCCCCTTTCCCAGCCAGCTGGCTGCTGCTGTCTCACTGCCTCTGCCTGTCTGCGGCAGATTTGGCACATTTCTCATTCTGTGGAGATGGAAGCAGCAGCAGGAAGGGGCAGCAGTTCTGTCAGCATTTCCATCAGAGCTAAAGTCCTGCCGCCTGGAAGGATGTTGCTTTACCCGAGGGATTAATGGCTCATAGTGACAGTGAACGCACACTGGTGTCTTCGCCAAGAGGTTTTGCATTTTTCTTTCGTTTTATTCTCTTTTTTTCCACAATCAGGGGAGAGTTAGAATGTAAAATCCCTCCCACAGCCAAGTCTTTTCAATATAATCCAACAAAGTTGATCTTGCAATGACCTGCTTAGTGTCACTTATTTTTTTTTATTTAAACAGTGGTTTGAACAGGAAAGTTTTCAGAGCAGGAAAAAATAGACCTATTTCTTCCATCTATTTTAATTCATGCCAGTTTTTTATTTCTTTATATGGTTAAACCATGAGGGCTTATATGGTGGAATATTTGTATATTTGGTGGAATGGCAGGAGCTCATCCACACACACAGTGGATATTTTCCTTACATCCAGCCTGTCTTGAGTTCTGGCTGACTCTGCCTTCTCTTGCCTCCTCCCAGGTCCTTTGTGAGGAGCCCAGCCCTGTCCCTGCAGCCGCTGCCCTGTGGGTGACATGCTGGCACAGGGATTGTTGCTCTCATCACATTCTGGAGCATCTTTTGGAGTGAGTGTTTTTCAAGGTGCCCTGTCATCTTTTCCTCTGTGTGCTGGCTTTCTCACAAAAATTGAAACCCACTACCCAGAAAATCTCTTCCCATTTCATCTTACACAGCTTCAGACAGAGCCTGAATTAGGAATGCTCCTCCTCGCTGGGATGGTGTTTGTCTTTCTTTAAACACAGTGTAACAAACCTCACAAAAATTGTCCCAGCAACTGAATTACAAGGAAATTTCTAATGAGGAGGCCAAAAGGAGAAGACAGGAGTTCAGAAAAGAAGGGACATCTCTCTTCATGTTGCATGGCCCTTATTTCCCTCATGTCCATTTATGTGCTGCTTCATCCAGAAAAGCCTCTTTCTTCAGGCCTCCTTTGCACTCTCTATGGGTCATTGCAGTCAGTTGTTTTCGTTGGCTGTTCAGGAAAATTCTCACTAAATAGAACCCCACATGTCCCACAGTTTTGTAGCCTAGTGAGGTCAAACACTTACAGTCCAAATTATATTTTAATCAATAATGGCCAACATTAAAAAATGCAAGTTGTTCTAAGTAGTGCTTAGTGAATGCATTTCTAAAAGTGTGCCCCCTCACTACTTCAAAACAAACTAAGCAAAGAAAAGAAATAATTTGAAGTGTGGATTGATACAGTGTGCTGATAAGAGAACTAACCTGGAAAATTCTGGAATTTATTAATGGCCTACCATGGAGGATATTCAGGTGCATGATGTGTACAGGACAATTCTACTGCTCCACACTTTTGAGCAGTTCTCAGAAATATTCCTAATAAAGAAGACATTGGTAATTCTGTGCAGATAACAGAACTGAGATCTGCAGATGCACACATGTGCAAGTTCTCTGTAATACAAGAAAACATACTGGAATTTGTGAACAGGTGCTATTCCACCATTACTTGAAATTGCACTGCAGCATAACACCACCACAAATCCCAGCTATTCATCTTTGTGCATCACTGAACATTAACATTTCCCAAATATCTTTTTCAAGAGCATCTGTGCCCTGTAATTTTATGGTAACACAATGAAGAATATGACAGATTTAGTTTCATGCATCTTCCTAAATTCTCATTTATTATCTGTAGTAATTAGACTATTGTTTACCTGCTCTATTTTTGTAGAGGATGTAATTGCAAAGTGAATTTAAAGCACGCTTGGCTTATCATTCTGCTGAAACCCAAACAGGCTTTCCTTTGCTAAAAATAGCTGAAATTGTTCTTTATGTAGCAAATTCAATCAAACTATGCAAACATAAACACCAGATTCAAATTTCTACATGTGCAAGAATACATATGTAAAATGAGCCCATGGAAATGGAAGTTATATCTTGTCAATGAAAGGCAATACAAGATTTCAGTCTTACCACCAGCAACACTCTATTCCAGAAGAGCAACCAGTGAAAGTGCTGAAATATTTGCTCTCTGTGATCATCTGTAACCAGGCAGGTGTTCTCACAGCTGTCTACAGCACCTGTCTCACTTTAATCATTTGGCTTATATTTCAAGAGAAGAAAAATATCTCTTGAAAAAGATCTGTATTTTGAGTGTATACCAAGATAGAAAAGCTTGTGCCTTTAAAAACCACAACAAAATTACACTTGATATAACCCAGGTGGAAAATTTAACAAGTCCCATTAGATCTCTACTGCTCTGTAGGAAGATGCTGCTACATTGCATCAGGAGTCTTCTGACTTTACTAGGGGAGAGAAATGCTCTATTGCTACTGAAATTCACTTTCTTTGAAGACAGCTGGGTTAACAATAGAAATATTTTCCCAAAGCCAGTGCTGCTGCTAACGATGCAGCAATGTGTGATCTGCACACATATTATGGGTTTGGAGGAGAGCTTGGTGCTGTGGGAAAGCTGGTGAGAACACATTTGGGGTTTGCTCCTGAAAAGTCCTAAGCACAACCACAGCAATTTCAGTGGAAGTTGAGAAGGCTCACAGCCTTTACACAAAGGAAGGGCTTCCTGTAAGGCTTTCCTTGCCTCTATTTGTTTAATCCCCAAATGCAGCATTTTTCTATGACATTTCTCTTCTGACATTAATTCTCCATCCTGGCACTTGCTTTAAGGAAAATGTTGGTTTGGTATGACAGGACTGGAGTCCTGAGTTCAGATCTCATGGCACTACAGATGGGTCACTTTCTTTTCATCAAATTATACCACAGTCATTTTAGAATTAATCTGATAGTGAGTTGCTGAGTCCATGGACATCCTTTGCATGGATATCTCAAGAGAACTGGGTCCTAAACCCTTTATTGATCTCCTGTAGGCATGCATATGCTGTTGGATGTATTCAAGAGCATGGAAATACCATTGCTAAATTGCTTTCAAGGCACTTTATTGCAGCAATTATACTGGATCCTGTAATACCCAGAAAAAAGGAAAAGTAGAATAACCTCTAAATGGCCAAGGAAAGAATTACATTCATTACTGAGTGCTCTATGCAGCTCACTTAGAAATATGACAGGAGTTGCCACAGAGCATACCAAGACCTTCTTGAATTACTGTTCTTACAAAGGACTTCACAATAAACATATGATTAATCCCTCCTGTTGAAATGATAAAGTTTTAATTTGTTGCTTTTCTTAGTAAAAAAAAAACCAACAACTGGGGCAACTGGAAAAATAACTGGCTTTGCATGTAGGAAAAGTTGTATTTACCTTTGATGCCTTGTGATTATTTAATGGTTCACTTGTGTGGAATATTATCTTTGCTGATTAAAAAAAAAACCACTTAGATATCAATATTTTTATAATATGTGTTTTAAAGGCAGGATAATTCTATTATGCTTTTTTGCCTGGCAGTAACAAAGTGTCCTTCAAATCTTATTTCTGAATATAAACTGAACCATGATTTTCAGGTCTTCTATTACTGTCCAGTAATATATTACACAAAAGTTCTTATTCAGGAAATGCTTCTAAGAACAAAAAATGAATTTCAAAGTATTTTTCCCAATATACCTTATACTATATAGTATAGGTGCACAACCCAATACTGCAACCCCCCTCCGGACAGAGCAAAAATCCTCGAGGTGGATTTTTGAGGAGATTCCCCAAATTCTGGGAGATTTTGAGGCCAAACCCCCCATTTTGGCTAAAACCACCTTATCACACGTGTATTTTGGGGGCTCCCTTCGCCACTTTTGAGGTGAAATTCCCCAATTTTTTCCCCATATCCCCCTTTGGTTTTTTAAAATTTATTTTTATTTTTTAGGGTTCTCCCCTCCCCTAATTTAAAAAACCTCCCCAGAAAATTCCGAATTAATTCCCACAATGTCCACACAGATACAGGGGAAGGTTCTGGTGGGGGTTAATGATTTTTGAGGGAGGGGGGTCCCCAGAATTTTTGGGCTCTTCCCGCTGAGTCCTGGGTGTCCCTGGGGGGTCCCCAGGGGTCTCGGTGCTCTCCAGCATCTCCGTGTAGCAGCACTTAAAAAACTGACCCAGGGAGGAAAATTCTGGGGGGAAAAAATGGGAAAAAAAAAATAGCTAAAAATGAAAAAATCCCTCCCCCCATCCAAGAAAGGAAAAAAATCCTGAAAAAACTGGAAAAAAGTCCCGCCAAAACAATACAAAACAAAAAAACCCCAAAACACAAAAACAAGGAAAAAAAACAAAGAAACCACACCAACCCCAAAAAAAGCCCACAAAAATCTCCAAATCTCCCCAAAAAAACCCCAGAAAATTCATAAAAACCACCTCAAAACCAACCCCCTCCAAAAATCCTGAAAAAAATACCCAAAACACTAAAAACATAAAAAAGCATTTTTAAAATCCCTGAAGAATGCCATGAAAGAATCTTAAAAACATTCCACAAAAGCCCAAAATCCCACTTTAAACACACCCAAAAACCAAAGGCTCCCAAAAATATTATAAATCCTAAAAAAAAAACCCTCAAAAATACCCACAAAATAGAAATAAAATCCTTTAAAATCCCAAAAAACGTAAAAAAAAACTGAACAAAAACTTGAAAATATCCATAAAAAACCACCCCAAACCCACCTTATAAAGACAGTTAGAGAGTAGGATTGGCTGTGTAGGAGCACGCAGGGGAAGACAGAAGGAAAAGAAGGGAAGGAAGGATGGGGAGAGAAGTATAGAGAAAAAGAAACATAGAAGACAAGAAACATAAACGAAAAGACAAAGACAGCCCAGTCCACCCACTAGCGCTTTAATGGCGGCCGAGCCGCTCCCGCTCCGCTCCATCCGGGAATGCTCCTCCCGGAATGGGGCGGGATCCTCGCCCGGAGCGCTGCGCCGAGTCCAGCCCAGGGACTGCTCCCGGTGCTGCGTGGAGCCCGAGGTGCTCAGGTGGTACCAGGGGCCGGTTCTGGGTTTTGGCGGTGTCCGCTGGGGGTTCGGAGCGGTGCCGCCTCTCCCGGGCCTGCAGGGTGCGGATCGCGGGATCGGGGCCGGGATCGGGACCGGATCGCCGCGGGCAGCAGGAGCCGCCCCGGACGGGCGCTGGGGCCGAGCCCGGCGCTGCCGCTCCTGCTCCGGCCGCAGCGTCCATGGGACTCCGGGCACGATCCCGCTGCGGCCGCGGGGAGCCGGGGCTCTGCCGGGAACCGCGCCGGAGAACGGCGGCGGAATCTCCTCGTGCAGGCGCTGGATCGTGGCTGGAACCGGCCGGGGCACGGGGAGCGCCGTGCCAACCTGGGAGCCCCAAATCCCGCCGCTCCCGGTGCCCACATCCCGCGGGGATGCAAAGTCCCCGCAATCCTCAGCGGAGAGCAGCGCCCGGCTCCCCCTTCCCCGTGTCCGCACAGCCCCGGGGCTCCTGCCCGCCGCACCCCTGCGGAACGAGCGGGGCTGGATCACGGGAGGAGCCACTCAGCCGGGGCCGGGCACGGTTCCACTCGGGCTGCTTCTCCCACACCTGCCAGGTGAGATGCTCCCCCTCCCCCTTGCTCTGCAACTCAAAAATGCTCTGCAATGGTAAAACCTCTTCTCTTAAAATTCAGCTGAGAACGTTCCTATTTATTTCCAGATTACAGACTATATTTGGGTTGAGAGGGATCCTAAAAATGTGACTCTCAAGTACATGGTACATTTGAGAATTGAGCTCACAACCTTAGCATTACCAGGACCCTGCTCCAACCGACTGAGCTACTCTATGGGTTATGAGCATGAACCTCCTAAGGATGGGAATTCTTGGCACCAGCAAGGGAACTGCAGCTCCTCTTCTGCTAAAGCTGCTTTACACACCAACCCCTGCCATGGCTGTAGGGTAGAACAGGCTGGTAACCAACATGACAGCACCAAATTCTTCCCATAACCCTGATTTTCCTGGCCTTTCTAGGATTCCCCCAGCATCTGTAAATTTGCTCTTGCAATGTCCCTTTGCATAGAGAAATGAGCAGAACATGTCCTGAGGCTTCCCTTGCTGCATGATCAAAGTTCCTCTGGAGAGTGGCAGAGGGCATTTCCTGCAGGTGAGCCTTGTCAAAATGATGGCAGCTGCTGAAGCTGGGGCTGTATTTGTGGCCCAGAGCTGCACAGAGGCCTCAGTGTCTCCTGCTCATTGCCAGCAATGTTCCTTGGTGTTTGTGTGTGTCCCAGATGCAGGGAATGTGGGGCAGGAGGAGGCTAGGAGCCCCTGAAAGGGACCCAGCAGCTCTTGTCCTTGGGCTCTGCAGGGGAGGGGCTGTGCCCAGCACATGTCCCGGGGATGGCGCTGGAGTGCCCGGCCAGCGCTGGCACGGACACGGCTCAAGGGCTGCCCGTGGCTCCTGGGCCAGGGGCTGCTCTGAACAGGCACCTGGAGATGCTTCAGCCTGGATACAGGCCACTGACAGCCCAAAAGCACCCCAAGGAACTGCTGGCATTTCCTGGTGATGGCAGCACGGGCTGCTTGCAGAGGGGCTCAGACAGCAATTCCTTGTTCCAGCCTCCCAGTGCTCCCATGAAGCTGCCAGGTATGTCCCAGCCACCCCAAATCCCTTCCCTTCCAGCCTGAGGCCATTACCCAGCAGCAGCATTAAAGCCAAGGCCATCTTCCCTCACAGATATTTAATCCCAGCATTAGCCTGCAGAGATGCCTTAACATCAAAGGCTTGGGTGGGATGAAGTTCGGTTTGGATGAAGGTGGAAGTTTCCAGGGAGCCAGGTGGAAGTGCAGAAGGGATGGAAAGCTTTCCCAGGTGGGTCCCACTGGAGGCAGGGATGTGCATCCTTTACTGAGGGAAAAGAACTCACAGTGGCCACTGCTGAAGCTCTGAAAGGAGCTGATGTCCTCCCATGGGCATGGGGGCTGCCTTGGCACGGGCTGGGAGCGCCTCTGGCCCCTGCCTTCTCCTGCTTGAACACATCACCTGGAGCCTGAGCTCAGGGGGGCTAAATCAGGTGAATTCCAGGCAACTTTGTCAAGTGCCCCCCAGGGACATGGGTGGGGCTGGGGAATGAAGGTTTAAATAGCAAATTCTTTGGAATATATGCCTGTCCTGATGCTGCTGAGCTTCCTTGGAAGCTCTGCTGGTTCCTGGCACAGCTGTTATTCAAGCAGCAGCTCTGCATGGGAATATCCACTCTCCATGAGACCAGGGAATTTGGGGCTATGGGATAATTCATGGGAACTAGCAAAGGTGACAGTGAAACCTAAATCTGGGCACTGCACAGAGAACAATCTTTGTGCTGCCCTGTCAGCTCAAGGCCCTGGGCTGGGAAGTTTTGGGAATCAAATGTATGGAATCATACAAATCCCTGACTCCGGGCTGTGATCACCCAGAGAGACAATCCAAGTCCCAAACAATTCTTCCACAATCCAATCTGATGGAAAGTACCCTGTGCTTTTCCTACCAGCTCCTGAGCAGTGTCAGGGCTACCACAAGGGCTTTAAAATCCAGATAAACCCCAAATCCCACCCAGTGACTAATCCAAGTGAAGAACTGCATTGTTGTCTGCGGGATCTCTTTGTGTTCTCGGACGGTTCCTAGGGACAAACTCCAGAGCCCAGTATAAGCTGATGGTTACAGTAACAATTTATTACACACACAGAGGGCGTGGGTATTGAGAAATTCTACCGAGGGCTGCCTGCTACAGCCCAAAGTAGGACAGGAATTGGGAATGGGATATTGGGATAGAAAAAGGATAATATAATGAAGGGAGGGAGGAAGAAAGAAATGAAAAGCAGAGGGTAAGCGTGAGGAGGAGAGAAAGGAGGGTGAGGGGTTACGAGAGAGAGAGAGGGAGGGGGAGTGAGGAGCGAGGAAAGAGAAGGGAGTGAGAGCAAGAGAGGAAGAGTAAGAGAAGTAAGAGAGGTAAGAGAAGAGAGAGGAGAGAAAAGAGAGCGATTTCCCATTTACAACACTTTAAATTTCTTCCTACTATGAATATTTAAATTCCCACTAACCAATCTAGTACAAAATACAAATTTTGTAGCATTTACATACAGCCTATAGGAGTTTTCGTATTACCATAGTGTGTTGTACTTTAGCCTTTACCAAGGACTTTGACCCGTTTGTAGCAGGAGTCATTGTTTCATCAAGGAGGGGATTACCTAGCAGGCCACTCCATTGTCTTCTAGTTACTTAGTAACTAAAGCTTGGTGTCTCGAAAGTGGCTATCATTTCAACATCATTTTCAGAATTTATGCTTTCATATTTGTGGGGTTTCACCATTTCATTCTCCCCAACATCTCCCCCGTTTTGTTCAAAAACTAATACATTAGAAATTGCTTTGGTTATCATCTGTCGTGTACAATGTAGTATGCAGGGTACAAACACTATAACTACAATTATTACTATTAGAATAAACAAACCTATTTTACAGAGTTCCTTTAGCCAAGAGGTAAGTTTCCAATCATCAAACAAACTGTCTAACCAGGTAGGGGTATTTGTAGTGATTTGGTCAGCCAAATTCTTTAGATTTTGCAACTGTTTATGAATAGAAACAGAATGGTCTGATAAATTCATGCAACACAATCCCTGAAAATCCTCACAGCCATGTCCATGAGCTAGTAAAAGGAAATCTAGAGCAGCTCTGTTTTGTAAAGTGGCCTGTTTAACTGCTTCTTCATCTGTCAGTAAATCACTGATTGCAATTGAAGTGGCATTAACTTCTTTGCTGAGCCAACATCCCAATTTGTTTAATTGTTTCAGGGCAACTGAATAACTTAGCTGAGGTAAATAGATGCTTGTGATAATTGATAGTCCAGAATTCCATGGATGGAAGTCACTATCACAGTTGCTTTCATAGTGATATCCTGTGGAGGATCTAATTTTTCTATTTTTCTTTTTGACCACCTCTTTAACACTGGGTGCAATTATTGTGAGCTGTCCTAGGGCACAAGGGCCACCCTCTATATATGCGGGTAAGCCCTGCCAGGCTCTGTCTCCACAAATGAGCCAAATCCCTTTGGGAAATCGTATTGGAAGTTTGCTTAATTGACTTGCATGCGGCTCAGAGTATTGAGAAGTTTAGTTGGATTACACCAAAAAGTCACATTGCTATAAGCTGTGTGATATGGGGTAACATTTAAATGAGGACTGTCTCCTTCCATGAGATCAAAGATGTAACAGCTGTCCATAGTTACTGTACCTAAGATTTTCAGCTCTTGGAGATCAGATTTGTCAACTGTAGAATTGTCAATATAAGTTTGATATTTTTGGCTGGGGTCTGAAAGAGCATGAGGATCATGGTAAGGCCAGTACCTCTCAAGAGTAACATTATCAAAACCTTTTGGGAAAGGCACTCCAACTAAACAGGTTGAAAAGGGTTTTTCAGGACTTGTGCTAGATAGGCATATGGTATCAGAGCCTGCAGATTTGGCGAAATTAACCCAAATATTTGTCTTTGGTTGACTTTACAGGTAAAGCTTGACTACAAAAACTAAAAAAAAAGAAAAATAACATGCATTCACACAATCGATACAACTCCATTCTTTTCCTGAGCTGTTTCTGGCAGGTCAGCTTTCTCCTGATGATTCTGCACAGTTCAGGTCTGGGTGCTTGCTTTCCTGGCTTCTCGCAGGATCACTGGCTGCTGTGGAGGCTTCCAGCAGGTTTTGATGCACAGTGGGGCTTCACATTCTTTGCTGGCACCCACTGAGGCCTCCATCTGTGGAGAACACACCAAACCCCTTCCCCATGTTATGAGTTGTATGGTCCCTCTATTATCCTGTTCTAAGTTTTTAACCAAAACTGGGGATGCTCTTTCATATTTGCTTTTTTGTTATTCAAAAAGTGTCTATAAATAGGAGGATCTGGCTCTTCAGCTGAGCTGTTCAGAAAATTCTAGACATACAATGCTTCATTCAACCTTCCTTGAGGTGTAGCCTGAGCATCTCCCCCTTTCTGTTGATCTAAAATGTGTTTTAGAGTCTGATGTGTCCTTTCTATTATTCCCTGACCTGTGGGCGAATGAGCAATGCCAATGTATGGCGAATGCCCCAGTCATTTAAAAATGCAGCCAATTATGTGAGGTATAAGAAGGACCATTATCATTTTGACCTCTTGGGGGATACCTAGATAAGAAAAGACTTGTGAAAAATGCTGGCAACATGCTCAGGCGTTTCCCCTGTATGCACAGAAGCAAAAATTGCATTTGAAAATGTATCCACAGAGACATGGATGTTTTTTAAGCTTCCCAAAAGAGGGATTCTTAGTAACATCTATTTGCCATTTCTGCAAGCTCTCCAACCCTCTTGGGTTGGTGGCTCCTGTAGCAGAAGTGGCAGAACTAGCTGGCAGTCAGGGCAAGCTCCTACAATATTTTGTGCTTGCTCTAAGGGAAATGTGAAAATCTCATTTAATTGCCTGTGCATTTGGGTGAAAGAATGCATGGCTCAATTTGGCTTGGTCAATAGTGTTAGCAGAGTTATGCAGCACGCACTGAGGTATCTTCCTCAGCAGAGACAGCTGGTGCCAATGCATCTGCTTGAGCATTTCCCTCTGCCATAAATCCTGGGAGACCTGAATGGGCCCTTATGGGGAAATAAAATAAGGATTAGTTCTGTGAGATAGGATATGGTAAAGACAGGTAAGCCAAAGACATAAGTTATCATTGTCACATCCTTTAGAACTGATCCCTCAATTCTCTTGACATATTAGCACATATGCTGAGTCAGGTATCAATTGCGAGGTTCTGGAAAGAGCTGAAAAGCCCTTACAACTGCGGCTAATTCTACAATCTGAGGAGAACCTTCAACCTTTTGACATCTTGTTCCCCAAGGCTTTTGTTTCCTATTTTGCCATGTAACTACTGAATTGTGCGTTTGCCCTGATCCATCAGTAAGACAGTATTGCTTCTAAAGGTTCTTCACTGATCAGAGGTTTTTCTTTGTAGCATAATTTAGCTTTGATCACTTGTGTGCCGGATAGTGAATGGAGCAAACGCCTGGAATCAAGCAAGGCATACAGCAAGTCTTCTGATTTTTGCATTGCCCACTCAAAATAATTTTCTTCATGGGCAAATAGATAATTGCAAATTCACAACCTTATGAAAGAAGCCTTGCTCTACCTTTGATGATCTGAGACATCATTTCTAAAGGTGTGAGATTGTCTTTGGTGACCTGTAAGAAATAAAACCCATTCAATCATTAACAAGGGATCTTTTTGAGAGGGGTCCCATTGAAAGATGAGACCACACAGTCTCAGCTCTTGTCCTAAAATTGCAAGGAAAAAGTTTATCTGGCATACACGCTGGGTGCCTGCCTGGTTCTCAGGGCTTCTGTTTGAGCTGCCAGTGCAGCGGTTTGTGATATCTGTGCATTAGAACCCTTTCAAGCTGTTCTGTGAGGGTTTTTCCCAATCATTTGCTTGGATAGAAGCCACGTGCTGCAGACTTCCGATTTTATTGCAGGCATCTATCATTCGGGCTGTTGGTTTGTCTTCGCCATGGCTTTGATGGCCCTTTTACATTCTGCATTGGCATTATTTTCAATGATGTCCTCTTATCATTATTCGGGCGAGCTGTCATCAGCACACTGCCTTTCAGAAGCCTGGATTACCCCTGTCTCACAATGTTTGAAAGGTTCAGCTGGGTCTTGGGTAATCAGGTTGTAGGACTTTTCAAAGACTCCTGCAGGCTGAACCTGCAGAAATGCCTGTGCGTCCATTTTCTTAATATCTCTAAGGCTGCTCTGGGAAGATTCCCTGATCTTCATTTTTGTCATCGGATGGTCACCAATAACTTAGATATGTCAGAGCAGCTCTCTATCCGTACTATCTCTGTAAGTTGCTAATATTTCTGTGAGCATCCTTTTCCACTTCAATCCCAGGAGATATTGTGAGTCAGTAAGCGTGACACATGCGAGTTTTTACAATCATTCGGTGTAAGTGTATGTCCATCCAATGTACTTTTTAGCACCTGTTTGAAATAGGGTGATGCGATGCCATTATCCCTTATGCTTTCCTTAATTCCTTAATCTCATGAGACGGAATGGGAGACCACCTCCTGGGACCACCGGGCTGGGGATTAAAGATGACAGGTAGTGCCATCACATTAAGGCATTCATCTTTACAAATGTCCCGTCTAATTTTTGCCAGTCCGTCAATACGGAAGCATCATATATTTTTGGGTTTTAATCTGGCGGGGTTTCAGGATGCAGCGTCGCAGTTTGAAGCTGAGATGTCTTTTGCACGATAGGCAAAGTATTTGCAGGTGTAAAATAGTTCCTTGTTTGTTCCATTATTAATGGGGCGCTGTTGGCGTCACCTCCCCCTCGTCCTGTAGAAATGCGTCTGAACTGGGTGGATTTGGCGGTAGGTGCGTGGTACTGCTGGAGCTCTCGGGTGTACCGGGATGGTGACTGCGGAGGCCGTGTCATTGAAACGCTGGGATATGCGCCACATTTAGGTCCGCGTAGGGAAAGCTGCAGAGGGACACGTTTGAGGACAGGCACTGGGACCCAGAGCGGCGTGGAGGGCTCAGGCGGCGCTGGCGAGCTCCGTGCATGGCTCTGCGGTCGTGTCCGGAGCGGCGGAGGTCATCATGGGCGGGCGGCTGCATGGCGGGCTGCGGGCGGCCGGCTCCGGCCAGTTGTGGGGAGGGTGGAGCAGTGCTGGCATAGGCGTGGGGCAGTGGAGCTGTGTTCGGGGACCAGCAGCGGAGTCGGGAGCGGGGGCGACTGCTCTGGACCGAGAGGGGCCGGAAGGGCAGAGACGCCTGGCGGGCACGGACTGCGGCGCTGTCT
>NW_027636198.1:0-20968 GCF_903797595.1 Erithacus rubecula
GGAAGAGATTCAGGCAGATATCAAACCTGACTGTGCACCAGAGGATCCACACTGGGGAGAGGCCCTATGAGTGTAGGAGGTGGAAAGCGATTCATTGACAGCTCAGCCTGACTGTGCACCAAAGGAGCCACACAGGGGAAAGACCCTACGAGTGTAATAAATGCAGGAAGAGGTTTGAGAGCAGCTCCAGCCTTCTGGGCACTATCGCACTCACAGGGATGAGAGGCCCTTCTCCTGCTCCAACTGCGGGAAGGCCTTCAAGAAAAACTCCCACCTCATCAGGCACCAGCGCATCCACACTGGGGAGAGACCCTACGAGTGTCCCGAGTGTGGGAAGAGCTTCTCAAGGGCTCTCACTTGACCAGACACCAACGGAGTCTCCACTGAGAGAAGCCCTGTGAGTGCCCTGAGTGCAGGAAAAGCTTCGTGCTGGCTCCCTGTGACCTGGATTTTCTTTGCATTCTCTTTGTCCTTCCCAGACACCCAGTACTGGGGTAAAAATGAAGACCTTGAACTAAGACATGCCTGCAGACACAGGGCGATCTTCCAGAGGGTGTGGGGGACTCTCTGTTTCAGGGACTTCAGGTTTCCTTGGGGGTTGCTCGTGGCTTTGGTCACCCCTGGCCCAGTGGCTCCTGCTGCACTGGGAGATGCTGACGGAGGTTCTGGGGCAGCTGATCAAGGACCCCCTGCCCTGACACCCTCCCCATTTCCCCCTGACCCGGCTATCCATGCTGTCAGTCCCGGTCCAGGATCCTCTCTCCCCACTGTCGCTGCGCTTGCCACCAGCCCATTCCCATCTCACCAACTCTCCTGCCCACCGTCCTAGTTTCAGAATTCTCATTCCAGGTATCATTCCCTGTCCTGTATTCTCTGCCCTGGTTACTGTTCACAGATTCCCAGTCCCATATTCCCTGTCCTGTTATCCCCTTCTAGTATTCCATGATCCCGTTCCATTTCCCATTTCTATATTCCAGTCCACCTTTCTCATATTCCCATTCCCCAATCCTGTTGCCCTATCCCCATGTCTGTTCACCTGTCCCATATTCTAAATCTCCATTCCATATTTTCTTCCCAATTTCTCTTTTGATATTTCCGTTCTGTTCCCATATTCCCATCCCTGTTCCTGTTGTCATTCCAGTTCTGAAGTCCCTTTCCCAGTCCCCTCTCTCTGTCCCTGTCCCAATTCCCGGTTGTTGGAGTGGAACAGACAAGCCTCTCTGACCCCCTCCAAAAGCAAACATTATGCAAGAATTAAATTTAAAATATTTTGTGAAGTTAAAATACAGGAAACCACAGACATTAAATAGAGGTCTAAGTTTTAGTATAAGGAATTAGAAATATTAAGTAGCATAGATATGAAGTAAAAGTATAAGTCTTAGTGTGAAGTATGTAGAAATATGTTTTAAATACCATAAAAAAACAAAAGCTGTGGAATCTCCTATAAAATAGTGGCTGCATTAAAAACTTAGTTCTAGACAAAATAAAATGACCGTAGGAATATTTTATATATTCTTACATAGAACAGATAGGCCATATGCACAAGTTATATGTAGACTTTAGTATTATGAAATTCTAATAGGTTTAGGAGGAAATGCTTCAGGTGCTTGCTTTTGGTTCATTGGGTAATTTGTCAATAAAAATCTGTGTATTGGAGCCAGTGCTCTCTCTCGCTCCTCTGTCATCGCTCTCTCTTTCTCCACCACCACCATCCTCATCACCACTACCAGCACGTGAGAGAAGAAGAAGAGGAAGATGAAGAAGAAAAGAACAGAAGAAGAAAGGCCAGGGAGCATCTGCCTCTGGAGACTCTGCACCAGCCGCAGCTTCCACCTCTTGCAGCAGAGAGCTGCTCCTGCTTCCATCGGGACTTTATGGCAGAGAGATTGAACAGGGACTGGAGAGCCTTGGGCTCTTTGCCTTTGGAGCCTGACGTGCCTTGACAAGGAACAACTTTACAGCAGCCAGCAGCTGCTCTGCTCTGGGAAGATCTAAAGCCACAACCAATCCCCACAGCCGGTGCCAGTCCCGGTGCCGTTCCTGAGGGCGCCTCTGCCACGGGGGCCTGAGGGCTCCACAGCTCGGGCTGCCTGTGCCACACGAACCCTTCAGCCCTGCTGCTGCCCTTGGCCAGCTGCAGAGAGCACAAGGCTTTGGGCATTGCTCACAGGCCCCCAGCTGGCCACAGCAGCCCATCCTGCCAGCAGCCCTGGGCTCAGAGCCCTCCCTCCTGCTGGGGCCGGGCAGGGGCCATGGGCCTGCACCAGGCTCCTGTTCTTGGCACTGGGAGTGACTGGGAATTACTGCAAGCATGCTGAGGGACACTGGGATCATACTGGCAACAACTGGGACTGCACAGAGCGTGACTGGGAGTGGCTGTGAGCAACTGGGATCTGGCTAGAACAAACTCAGGGCAACTGGCAGTGACTGGGAACATGCTGGCAGCAACTGGGATATACTGGGAAAGACTGACACTATAGTGGGGGTAAATGGGAAGAACTGGAACCACATTGGATAATAATGGGAGCAGCTATGCCTGTGCCAGAGCCGTACTGGGATGCTATGGGAACTGGCTGGGATCATATTGGAATCAGACTGGGAGTGACTGGAAAATTGCTGTTTGTGACTGGAACCATGCTGGAGGTGACTGGGAGCAACTGGGCCCACACTCGGAGTGACAGGGAGTCACTCTGGGCATGACTGGAATAATACTGGGAATGACTGGGATCATACTGGGGTGACTGGGTGCAGTGGATCATACTGGGAGCAACTGAGATTGTAGCAGAAGTAACTGGGGCCATACTGGGAGTGACTATGGGTTGTATTGGGATCATCCTGAGAGCCACTCAGATTACAATGGGTGTGAATGGAACCTGACTGGGGGTTACTGGGAGCTACTGGGCCCATGTTGGGAGGCAAACATGGACACATTGGGAGCAGCTGGGATCAACTGGAAGCTACTGGAAATATGGTGAGGGAACTGCCACCACAACTAGAATCATACTGGGTATAAGTGGGACTATACTTAGAGCAACTGACAGAAATGGGTCATACTGGAGGCAACTGGGAGTAACTGGGAAAGACTGGGATCATTCAGAGGTAACTAGAACAATACTGTGCAACTGAGATATACTGGGAGTGTCTGTAACCATACTGGAGGGACTGGAACCACACTAAGAACAGCTGGGATCGTGCTGGAGACAACTAGGAGTGAGTGGGACCATGCTGAGACTAACTGGGAGGAAATGTGAGTGACTGGGATACAGTGGGAGAGACAGGGGGTCACAGGGATCTTACTGGAGGCTGCTGGGGTCATGTTGGCTTTGACAGGGAGCAACTGGGATCACAGTGGGGGCCACTGGCATCATACTGGGAGTGACTGCGACTGTACTAGGGGCAACTGGGAGAACTGGGAACACATTTGACAAAAGCTGGAGGAACTGGCAGCAACTGGGACCCTGCTGGGGGCAAAGAGTGTCACAATAGGAGTGACTGGGAATGACTGGGTTCATACTGGGAGCAACAGGGATCCCGCAGGCACCGAGGGGAAGTGACCAGGATCATACTGGGAGTGACCGGGCTCATACTGGGAGCAGCCATTCCCGGCACTGGGACCCCCGAACCCCTTTGCGGCCATCGCGCCCCTCCAGCCCCAGCACCCCCGCCGGGGTCCCGGCAATCCCAGGGGTCCCTCCCCCCTCTCGGGGTCCCGCTTTGGGGTTCTGGGGCTCTCCTCTCTCTGGGGTCCCGCTCAGGGAAGCCGCGGCTCTCCCGGGGCTCCCCCAATCCGGTGTCCCCCCGCCGATGCCGCCGGCCCCGCGCGGTCCCCACGGGCCCCGGCAGAGCTCGCAGGGCCCGGCCCGGGAAGCCCAACCCCCATTGCGGGGAGACCCGCATCCCCCCGCCCCCGCCGGGGCTCTGCCGCCACCGGGACCCCCAAAAACACCTCCCGGGGACCCCCCGATGTTCCCCTGAGGGGCATCTGCGGCTCGGCTCTGGAGCGCTGCAAATTCCAAACATCCCCCCAAAACACCCCAAACCCAGGGACCCCCCCCTCGGGATATTTGGGGCGAGCTCCCCCTCCCCGGGCACCTGGGATGTGGGGCGATGGTCCCGGGGGGGCTGCGAGTTCAGGGAGCTCCGGGTTAGCGCGGTTGATTCGCTCCTTCTCTCCTCCTGCTCCTGCTGCCGCTTCCTCCCTCCTCCTCCTCCTCCCCTGTTCCGAACAGGGAGGGGAGGGGCCAAAGAAGGGCGGGAACTGTGAGGGGAAAGGGGCGGGGCCAAAAGTCACCAGGTCCTAAAAGGGCCAGGTTTGGCCTAAAATAACCCAAAAGGGCCTCAAATGCAGCCTAAATCCACCAGGTTTGGCCTGAAATCAGCCAAAGGGGCCTCAAATTCCACACACAGGGGTCTAAAATCCTGAAAATGCACTTAACATTGTCCAAATGGTGCCTAAAATCCAACCTAAAACTGCCCAGTTTATTCTAAAATCACCCAAACAGGCCTAAAATCTTTGGTATGGAGACCGAGACCAAAATGGGCTCCAGAACTGGCACTGGGACCAAGACTGAGACCGGCACCAACACTGGGACCAGCACCGGGAGAATTCTGGGACTGGGAGCGGCACAACCCTGGGACTGAGACTGAGAGCGGCACCGGAACCAGCACCGAGACTGAGATTGGCACTATGAGTACTCTGGGACCAGCACCGGCACCAGAACCAGCACCAAGACTGAGATTGGCACTATGAGCACTCTGGGACCAGCACCGGCACCAGAACCAGCACCGAGACTGAGATTGGCACTATGAGCACTCTGGGACCAGCACCGGCACCAGAACCAGCACCGAGACTGAGATTGGCACTATGAGCACTCTGGGACCAGCACCGGCACCAGAACCAGCACCGAGACTGAGATTGGCACTATGAGCACTCTGGGACTAGCACTGGCACCGGATCCAGCACTGGGACCAGAACCACTCCGAGACTGTGACTGAGACCAAGACTGAAAACAGAACCAGCACTGAGACCAGCACCCATATAGGACTGAGACTGAGACCAAGACCAGCCCTGCTCTGGGATTGAGATCAACACCAGGATCAGATTCAGCACCAGGAGCGCTCCAGGACTGCTCCAAGACTGGGACCTCCGCGTTCACTCCGGGGAGTTTTGGCTGCGCTCCCGAACGGGACTGGGAGGGACCCCTGGGTGGGGCAGGGTCCCATCGGTTCACATGGTCCTGGTGCAGCCAGAACGGTCCATATGGTCCCAGTTTGTACAATCCCAGTCCATATGATCCCAGTTTGTACAATCCCAGTCCATATGGTCCCAGTTTGTACAATCCCAGACCATATGGTCCCAGTTTGTACAATCCCAGTCTTGAAGGCCCTGATCTGTCTGGTTCCAGTCTGTGCAGTCCCAGTCAGGAGGATCCCAGTCCATGTGATCCAGCCCCCATGATGCCAGTCTGGATGGTCCTGCATGGATCACACTGCCAGGGTCTGGAATTCCAGTTCCCAGGCAGGAAAAGTTGTTCCTGCCTGTACTGGTTTTGGATCTCCAATTTGAGATTTCCCACCCAAGGCACCTATTTATATCACGGCTTTAGCACCTTGATCTTGTTCCCAATCCCTATCTCGTTCCTGTTCCCCTTCCCAAACTTGTTCCCATTCCCAATCCATTTCCCAATCCCTAACTCGTTCCTGTTCCTGATCCCATTCTCAATCTTCTTACTATTCCCCTTCCCATTCACAGTCCTGTTCCTGATCCCAATACTGTTCCTATTCTCATTCCAATCCCGATCCCATTCCCGATCTCATTCCCATTTCTGATCCCTATCCCATTTGCAATCTTGATCCCTTTCCCAATCCTGATTTCGTTCCCATTCCCAAACTTGATTGCATTCCCAATCGCTATTTCATTTCCATTCCCAATCCCGTTCCCAATCCTGATCCCGTTCCCATTCCCAACCCTGTTCCTGTTCCCAGTCTCTCTGCTGTTTCCAGGGAATCGTTTTGATCTCAACCTTCACCCCAAATTGAGGGGGGTCAAAACTCCCCAATCCCCAAACGTTGGGGTTTGAAGTATTTGGGGTGTCCAACACCTCTGATCCTGAAATTTGGGATTCAGCCCCCTGATCACCAAATTCTGGGGTCAAAAACCCCCCAAACCCAAACCCTGGGGTGTCAAACCCCCCCCCCCCCCCCCCCCCGCTGATCACAAATTTTAGGATCTCAGCCCTCAACTGCTAACTCTGGGGTAAAATCCTCCAAATCCCCAAAATTTGGTGTCAAACCACCCCAAATCCTGAGGTCTAAAACACCCTTGACCCCAAGTTTGAGGATCAAAACCCCCCAGACCCCAAACTTTGGGGTTAAACTCCCCCAATTTCCAACCTCTGTTGTTTGAAATACTTGGAGTGTCCAACCCCTCTGATCCCAAAATTTGGGTTAAATGCCCCTGATCCCCAAATTTTCGGGTCAAACTCTCTGATCCCAAACCCTGGGGTGTCAACCTCCCCCAAACTTTAGGACCAAACATCTCCCGTCCCCAAACTTTGGGGTCAAACCCACCAAACTGCCCTCCCAAACCACTCCAACCCTGGGGAACACAGCTGGGTTCATTTAGGGTTGATTTAAGGTTGATTTGGGATTCATTTGGGGTGGGGGCAGCTCCTGGTGCAATGTCTGCAGAGACCCTGGGTACAATGCTGGGAAAAACCCCAAAAACCCCAGTGGAATCCCAAAAACACCTGGGGAAACCTGAAAAGGCGATTTGGGGTGGGAAAAGGAGATTTTGGGATGGAAAAGGAGATTTGGAGGGAGGAAAGGGGGATTTGGGGTGGGGATTGAGGATTTTTGGTGGGAAAAAGGATTTGGGGTAGACAGGAAAGGACCTTGGGTGGAAGAAGGGGATTTGGGGTGGGAAAAGGAGATTTTGAGGTGGGAAAAGGGATTTGGGACGCACAAAAAGATTTGGTCTATGAAAAGGCAAATTTGGGGTCTTAAAAGGACATTTGGGATTAAAAAGCGGGGATTTGGGATAAAAAAGGAATTTGGGATAAAAAAGGAAGATCTAGAATTAAAAAAAAAAGGAAGATTTGGGATAAAAAGGGAGGATTTGAGGGAAAAAATGGAGGATTTGGGCTGAGCTGAACTTACCTGGGAGAGTGGGGGCAGGTGGAAGCTTTGGGACAGGGTCAGGACCATTTTTGGGGCGGTTCTGGGGGATTTTGGAGTATTTGTATGGGATTTAGGGTCAGTTCAATGGGATTTGTGGACAGTTTTCTGGGATTTTTTTGTATTTTGATCTGATTTTGGGCAATTCTGGGATTTTAGGGGCAGCATTGGGAGATTTTGGGGGGGGGTTGGAGGGATTTTAGAGTGTTTCTATAGCATTTTGCAGTGGTTTGGAGAGATTTTGGGGTGGTTTGGTGGGATTTTAGGGGATTTCTATGGGATTTTGGGGTGTTCCCATAGGATTTTTGGGGCGGCCTGAAGGAATTTGGGGCATTTCTGGGCAGTTTGGGGTATTGAGTTGTGGTTTTGAGGCATTTCTCTGGGGTTTTGAGGCAGTAGTGAAGTATTCAGGGGTGGTTTTGAGGTGTTTCTCTGGTATTTTGGGGCATTGCTCCTGGATTTGGGGTGTTTTGGGACAGTTTTCAGGTATTCCATGTGTTGGGGAGAATGAAATGATGAAACCCCACAAATATGAAAGCATAAATTCTGAAAATGATGTTGAAATGATAGCCACTTTCGAGACACCAAGCTTTAGTTACTCAGTAACTAGAAGACAATGGAGTGGCCTGCTAGGTAATCCCCTCCTGGATGAAACAATGACTCCTGCTACAAACGGGTCAAAGTCCTTGTTAAAGGTTAAAGTACAACACACTATGGTAATACAAAAACTCCTATAGGCTGTATGTAAATGCTACAGAATTTGTATTTTGTATTAGATTGGTTAGTGAAAATTTAAATATTCATAGTAGAAAGAAATTTAAAGTGTTGTAAATGGGAAGTCGCTCTCTTCTCTCTTACTCTTTTTCTCTCTCTCTTACCTCTCGTACTTCTTTCCCTCTCTTACCTTACTTACTTCCCTCATTTCCCTTCTCTTTCCTCACTCCTCACTCCCCCTCCCTCTCTCTCTCTTGTAATCCCTCACCCTCCTTTCTCTCCTCCTCACACTTACCCTCTGCTTTTCATTTCTTTCTTCCTCCCTCCCTTCATTATATTATCCTTTTTCTATCCCAATATCCCATTCCCAATTCCTGTCCTACTTTGGGCTGTAGCAGGCAGCCCTCGGTAGGATTTCTCAATACCCACGCCCTCTCTGTGTGTGTAATAAATTGTTACTGTAACCATCAGCTTATACTGGGCTCTGGAGTTTGTCCCTAAGAACCGTCCGAGAACACAAAGAGATCCCGCAGACAACAATGCAGTTCTTCACTTGGATTAGTCACTGGGTGGGATTTGGGGTTTATCTGGATTTTAAAGCCCTCGTGGTGGCCCTGACACTGCTCAGGAGCTGGTAGGAAAAGCAAAGTCAGAGCTCCAGGCAGGCACAGGGTACTTTCCATCAGATTGGATTATGGAAGAAATGTTTGGGACTTGAATTATCTCTCTGGGTGATCACAGCCTGGAGTCAGGGATTTGTATAATTCCATATGTTTGACTCCCAAAACTTCCCAGCCCAGGGCCTTGAGCTGACAGGGCAGCACAAAGATTGTTCTCTGTGCGGTGCCCAGATTTGGGTTTCACTGACAGCTTTGCTAGTTCCCATTAATTATCCCATAGCCCCAAATTCCCTGCTCAATTCCCACTGCCCTAACCTCACAGTGCCTCATGGAGGGTGGATATTCCCATGCAGAGCTGCTGCTTGAATACCAGCTGTGCCAGGAACCAGCAGAGCTTCCAAGGAAGCTCAGCAGCATCGGGACAGGCATATATTCCAAAGAATTTGCTATTTAAACCTTCATTCCCCAGCCCCACCCATGTCCCTGAGGGGCACTTGACAGAGTTGCCTGGAATTCACCTGATTTAGCCCCCCTGAGCTCAGGCTCCAGGTGATGTGTTCAAGCAGGAGAAGGCAGGGCCAGAGGCGCTCCCAGCCCGTGCCAAGGCAGCCCCATGGGAGGACATCAGTTTCTTTCAGAGCTGCAGCAGTGGCCACTGTGAGTTCTTTTCCCTCAGGAAAGGATGCACATCCCTGCCTCCAGTGGGACCCACCTGTGAAAGCTTTCCATCCCTTCTGCACTTCCACCTGGCTCCCTGGAAACTTCCACCTTCATCCAAACAAAACTTCATCCCACCCAAACCTTTGATGTTAAGGCATCTCTGCAGGCTAATGCTTGGGATTGAATATCTGTGAGGGAAGATGGCCTTGGCTTTAATGCTGCTGCTGGGTGATGGCCTCAGGCTGGAAGGGAAGGGATTTGGGGTGGCTGGGACATACCTGGCAGCTTCATGGGAGCACTGGGAGGCTGGAACCAGGAATTGCTGTCTGAGCCCCTCTGCAAGCAGCCCGTGCTGCCATCACCAGGAAATGCCAGCTGTTCCTTGGGGTGCTTTTGGGCTGTCAGTGGCCTGTATCCAGGCTGAAGCATCTCCAGGTGCCTGTTCAGAGCAGCCCCTGGCCCAGGAGCCACGGGCAGCCCTTGAGCCGTGTCCGTGCCAGCGCTGGCCGGGCACCCCAGCGCCATCCCCGGGACATGTGCTGGGCACAGCCCCTCCCCTGCAGAGCCCAAGGACAAGAGCTGCTGGGTCCCTTTCAGGGGCTCCTAGCCTCCTCCTGCCCCACATTCCCTGCAGCTGGGACACACACAAACACCAAGGAACATTGCTGGCAACGAGCAGGAGACACTGAGGCCTCTGTGCAGCTCTGGGCCACAAATACAGCCCCAGCTTCAGCAGCTGCCATCATTTTGACAAGGCTCACCTGCAGGAAATGCCCTCTGCCACTCTCCAGAGGAACTTTGATCATGCAGCAAGGGAAGCCTCAGGACGTGTTCTGCTCATTTCTCCATGCAAAGGGACATTGCAAGAGCAAATTTACAGATGCTGGGGGAATCCTAGAAAGGCCAGGAAAATCAGGGTTATGGGAAGAATTTGGTGCTGTCATGTTGGTTACCAGCCTGTTCTACCCTACAGCCATGGCAGGGGTTGGTGTGTAAAGCAGCTTTAGCAGAAGAGGAGCTGCAGTTCCCTTGCTGGTGCCAAGAATTCCCATCCTTAGGAGGTTCATGCTCATAACCCATAGAGTAGCTCAGTCGGTTGGAGCAGGGTCCTGGTAATGCTAAGGTTGTGAGCTCAATTCTCAAATGTACCATGTACTTGAGAGTCACATTTTTAGGATCCCTCTCAACCCAAATATAGTCTGTAATCTGGAAATAAATAGGAAAGTTCTCAGCTGAATTTTAAGAGAAGAGGTTTTACCATTGCAGAGCATTTTTGAGTTGCAGAGCAAGGGGGAGGGGCAGCATCTCACCTGGCAGGTGTTGGAGAAGCAGCCCGAGTGGAACCGTGCCCGGCCCCGGCTGAGCGGCTCCTCCCGTGATCCAGCCCCGCTCGTTCCGCAGGGGTGCGGCGGGCAGGAGCCCCGGGGCTGTGCGGACACGGGGAAGGGGGAGCCGGGCGCTGCTCTCCGCTGAGGATTGCGGGGACTTTGCACCCCCGCGGGATGGGGGCACCGGGAGCGGCGGGATTTGGGGCTCCCAGGGTTGGCACGGCGCTCCCCGTGCCCCGGCCGGTTCCAGCCACGATCCAGCGCCTGCACGAGGAGATTCCGCCGCCGTTCTCCGGGCGCGGTTCCCGGCAGAGCCCCGGCTCCCCGCGGCCGCAGCGGGATCGTGCCCGGAGTCCCATGGACGCTGCGGCCGGAGCAGGAGCGGCAGCGCCGGGCTCGGCCCCAGCGCCCGTCCCGGGGCGGCTCCTGCTGCCCGCGGCGATCCCGGTCCCGATCCCGGCCCCGATCCCGCGATCCGCACCCTGCCGGCCCGGGGAGAGGCGGCACCGCTCCGAACCCCCAGCGGACACCGCCAAAACCCAGAACCGGCCCCTGGTACCACCTGAGCACCTCGGGCTCCACGCAGCACCGGGAGCAGTCCCTGGGCTGGACTCGGCGCAGCGCTCCGGGCGAGGATCCCGCCCCATCCAGGAGGAGCATTCCCGGATGGAGCGGGGCGGGAGCGGCTCTGCCGCAATTAAAGCGCGCTGGCGGGGCGGGGCCCGGGGGCGGGGCCTGCACGGGTGCGCGGGGACCCAGAGCGCATGCGCGGGGCGGGGCTGAGGGGATTTAAACGGCGGGGAGAGTCCAGCGGCGCCATTTGCTCCTCGACGCTGCTGGTGGGCGGTTCGGGCTGTCTTTGTCTTTTCATTTATGCTTCTTGTCTTCTATGTTTCTTTTTCTCTATTGTTCTCTCCCTATCTTCCCTTCCCTTCTTTTCCTTCTGTCTTCCCCTGCATGCTCCTACACAACCAACCCTACCCTGTAACTGTCTTTATAAGGTGGGTTTGGGGTGTTTTTTAGGGATTTTTTCAAGTTTTTGTTTCTTTTTTTTTGCGTTTTTTGGAATTTTAAAGGAATTTATTTCTATTTTGTGGGTTTTTGAGGTTTTGTAAAGGATATATCATATTTTTGGGGAGCCTTTGGGGGACTTTGGCGTTTTTGGGTGTATTTAAAGTGGGATTTTGGGGTTTTGTGGAATGTTTTTAAGGTTGTTTTATGGCATTCTTTAGGGATTTTAAAAATACTTTTTTATTTTTTTAGTGTTTTGGGCATTTTTTGAGGGTTTTAGGAGGGGGTTGGTTTTGAGGGGGTTTTTATGGGATTTTTTGGGGGGCATTTGTAGATTTTGTGGGCTTTTTTTGGGTTCGTGGTTTCTTTAGGTTTTTTCCTTGTTTTTGGTTTGGTTTGTTTTGTTTTGGCGGGGTTTTTTTCCAGTTTTTTCAGGATTTTTTTCCTTTCTTGGATGGGGGGAGGGATTTTTTC
The DNA here is from genome assembly GCF_903797595.1 of Erithacus rubecula. NCBI lineage: Eukaryota > Metazoa > Chordata > Aves > Passeriformes > Muscicapidae > Erithacus > Erithacus rubecula. The sequence goes on from NW_027636198.1 coordinate 11,984, forward strand.
ATTTTTAGCTTTTTTTTTTGTTTCAGTTCTTCGTCCCAGAATTTCCCTCCCTGGGTCAGTTTTTTAAGTGCTGCTACAAGGAGATGCTGGAGGGCACCGAGACCCCTGGGGACCCCCCAGGACACCCAGGACTCGCGGGAAGAGCCCAAAAATTTTGGGACCTTCCTCATCCCTCTAAAATCATTAACCCCCACCAGAACCTTCCCCTGTATCGGGTGGAGTTTTGGGAATTAATTTGGAATTTTCTGGGGAGGTTTTCGAAATTAGGGGAGGGGGGAACCCTAAAAAATAAAAATAAATTTAAAAAAAACCAAAGGGAAATTTGGGGAAAAAAATGGGGAATTTCACCTCAAAAATGGTGAAGGGAGCCCCCAAAATACATGTGTGATAAGGTGGTTTTAGCCAAAATGGGGGGTTTGGCCTCAAAATCTCCCAGAATTTGGGGAATCACCTCAAAAATCCACCTTGAAAATTTTTGCTCGGTCCGGGGGGGGGCTGCAGTATTGGGTTGTGCACCTGTACTATATAGTATAAGGTATATTGGGGAAAAATACTTTGAAATTCATTTTTTGTACTTAGAAGCATTTCCTGAATAAGAACTTTTGTGTAATATATTACTGGACAGTAATAGAAGACCCTGAAAATCATGGTTCAGTTTATATTCAGAAATAAGATTTGAAGGACACTTTGTTACTGCCAGGCAAAAAAGCATAATAGAATTATCCTGCCTTTAAAACACATATTATAAAAATATTGATATCTAAGTGCTTTTTTATCAGATCTGTAGCAAAGATAATATTCCACACAAGGCATCAAAAGTAGATACAGCTTTTGCTACATGCAAACCCTGTTACTTGTCAAGTTGTCCCAGTTTTATATTTGACTAAGAAAAGCAACAAATTAAAACTTTATAATTTCAACAGGAGGGATTAATCATATGTTTATTGCAAAGTCCTTGGAAAGAACAGTAATTCAAGAAGGTCTTGGTATGCTCTGTGGCAACTCCTGTCATATTTCTAAGTGAGCTGCATAGAGCACTCAGTAATGAATGTAATTCTTTCCTTGGCCATTTAGAGGTTATTCTACTTTTCCTTTTATCTGGGTATTATAGGCTCAAGTATAATTGCTGCAATAAAGTGCCTTGAAAGCAATTTAGCAATGGTATTTCCATGCTCTTGAATACATCCAACAGCATATGCATGCCTACAGGAGATCAATAAAGGGTTTAGGACCCAGTTCTCTTGAGATATCCATGCAAAGGATGTCCATGGACTCAGCAACTCACTATCAGATTAATTCTAAAATGACTGTGGTATAATTTGATGAAAAGAAAGTGCCCCATCCATAGTGCCATGAGATTTGAACTCAGGACTCCAGTCCTGTCATACCACACCAACATTTTCCTTAAAGCAAGTGCCAGGATGGAGAATTAATGTCAGAAGAGAAATGTCATAGAAAAATGCTGCACTTGGGGATTAAACAAATAGAGGCAAGGAAAGCCTTACAGGAAGCCCTTCCTTTGTGTAAAGGCTGTGAGCCTTCTCAACTTCCACTGAAATTGCTGTGGCTGTGCTTAGGACTTTTCAGGAGCAAACCCCAAATGTGTTCTCACCAGCTTTCCCACAGCACCAAGCTCTCCTCCAAACCCATAATATGTGTGCAGATCACACATTGCTGCATCGTTAGCAGCAGCACTGGCTTTGGGAAAATATTTCTATTGTTAACCCAGCTGACTTCAAAGAAAGTGAATTTCAGTAGCAATAGAGCATTTCTCTCCCCTAGTAAAGTCAGAAGACTCCTGATGCAATGTAGCAGCATCTACCTACAGAGCAGTAGAGATCTAATGGGACTTGTTAAATTTTCCAGCTGGGTTATATCAAGTGTAATTTTGTTGTCGTTTTTTAAGGCACAAGCTTTTCTAGCTTGGTATACACTCAAAATACAGCTCTTTTCCATGAGATATTTTTCTCCTCTTGAAATATCAGCCAAATGATTAAAGTGAGACAGATGCTGTAGACAGCTGTGAGAACACCTGCCTGGTTACAGATGATCACAGAGAGCAAATATTTCAGCACTTTCACTGGTTGCTCTTCTGGAATAGAGTGTTGCTGGTGGTAAGACTGAAATCTTGTATTGCCTTTCACTGACAAGATATAACTTCCATTTCCATGGGCTCATTTTACATATGTATTCTTGCACATGTAGAAATTTTAATCTGGTGTTTATGTTTGCATAGTTTGAATTGAATTTGCTACATAAAGAACAATTTCAGCTATTTTTAGCAAAGGAAAGCCTGTTTGGGTTTCAGCAGAATGATAAGCCAAGCGTGCTTTAAATTCACTTTGCAATTACATCCTCTACAAAAATAGAGCAGGTAAACAATAGTCTAATTACTGCAGATAATAAATGAGAATTTAGGAAGATGCATGAAACTAAATCTGTCATATTCTTCATTGTGTTACCATAAAATTACAGAGCACAGGTGCTCTTGAAAAAGATATTTGGGAAATGTTAATGTTCAGTGATGCACAAAGATGAATAGCTGGGATTTGTGGTGGTGTTATGCTGCAGTGCAATTTCAAGTAATGGTGGAATAGCACCTGTTCACAAATTCCAGTATGTTTTCTTGTATTACAGAGAACTTGCACATGTGTGCATCTGCAGATCTCAGTTCTGTTATCTGCACAGAATTACCAATGTCTTCTTTATTAGGAATATTTCTGAGAACTACTCAAAAGAGTGGAGCAGTAGAATTGTCCTGTACACAGCATGCACCTGAATATCCTCCATGGTAGGCCATTAATAAATTCCAGAATTTTCCAGGTTAGTTCTCTTATCAGCACACTGTATCAATCCACAATTTAAATTATTTCTTTTCTTTGCTTAGTTTGTTTTGAAGTAGTGAGGGGGCACAATTTCAGGAATGTGTTCACTAAGCACTACTTAGAAAAAATTGGATTTTTAATGTTGGCCATTATTGATTAAAATATAATTTGGACTGTAAATGTTTGACCTCACTAGGCTACAAAACTGTGGGACATGTGGGGTTCTATTTAGTGAGAATTTTCCTGAGCAGCCAACAAAAACAACTGACTGCAATGACCCATAGAGAGTGCAAAGGAGGCCTGAAGAAAGAGGCTTTTCTGGATGAAGCAGCACATAAATGGACATGAGGGAAATAAGGGCCATGCAACATGAAGAGAGATGTCCCTTCTTTTCTGAACTCCTGTCTTCTCCTTTTGGCCTCCTCATTAGAAATTTCGTTGTAATTCAGTTGCTGGGACAATTTTTGTGAGGTTTGTTACACTGTGTTTAAAGAAAGACAAACACCATCCCAGCGAGGAGGAGCATTCCTAATTCAGGCTCTGTCTGAAGCTGTGTAAGATGAAATGGGAAGAGATTTTCTGGGTAGTGGGTTTCAATTTTTGAGAGAAAGCCAGCACACAGAGGAAAAGATGACAGGGCACCTTGAAAAACACTCACTCCAAAAGATGCTCCAGAATGTGATGAGAGCAACAATCCCTGTGCCAGCATGTCACCCACAGGGCAGCGGCTGCAGGGACAGGGCTGGGCTCCTCACAAAGGACCTGGGAGGAGGCAAGAGAAGGCAGAGTCAGCCAGAACTCAAGACAGGCTGGATGTAAGGAAAATATCCACTGTGTGTGTGGGATGAGCTCCTGCCATTCCACCAATATACAAATATTCCACCACCTGAGCCTTCATGGTTAACCATATAAAGAAATAAAAAACCGGCATGAATTAGAATAGATGGAAGAAATAGGTCTATTTTTTCCTGCTCTGAAAACTTTCTTGTTTAAATAAAAAAAAATAAGTGACACTAAGCAGGTCATTGCAAGATCAACTTTGTTGGATTGTATTGACAAGACTTGGCTGCGGGAGAGATTTTACATTCTAACTCTCCCCTGATTGTGGAAAAACAAAGAGAATAAAAGGAAGGAAAAATGCAAAACCCCTTGGTGAAGACAGCAGTGTGAGTTCACTGTCACTGTAAGCCATTAATCCCTCGGGTAAAGCAACATCCTTCCAGGCGGCAGGACTTTAGCTCTGATGGAAATGCTGACAGAATTGCTGCCCCTTCCTGCTGCTGCTTCCATCTCCACAGAATGAGAAATGTGCCAAATCTGCCGCAGACAGGCAGAGGCAGTGAGACAGCAGCAGCCAGCTGGCTGGGAAAGGGGCCCAGAGAATGTGTGCAGTGTCTCTTTTCCTTTGCCCTCTCCCGTCCGGCCTTGTCCGCTCCCAGCGGGAACTCTGCTCGCGACCCACCCGAGCCCGGCCCGCGCGGGGCCGCGAGCGGGGCCGAGCGCAGCGCCCCCCTCAGGCCGCGCGCCGCGGCGTTGTGGCCGCACTCGGCGATCGGCGCCATGGCGGAGCTGCCGCTGCCCGCCGCGCTCAACGCCGGCGCCTTCCCCGCCAAGCTGTGGCGCCTGGCGAACAGCCCCCGCGTCCGCTCCGTGCGCTGGGACAGCCGGGGCCAGGGGCTGCTCATCGACCGCTCCCTGCTGGAGCGGGAGCTGCTCAGCCCGGGCGGCGCCCACGGAGCGGGCGGCGAAGGGGCGGGGCCGGGCCCGGACTCCTTCCAAGCCACGCACTTCGGCAGCTTCGTGCGCCAGCTGAACCTCTACGGCTTCCACAAGGTGCCGGGCGATGCCGGCGGCTGGCTCCACTACACGAATGCCAACTTCGTGCGCGACCGCCCCGAGCTGCTGCTCCGCATCCAGCGCCTGACCAGGGCCAACAGGCAGCGGCTGGCGGCGGGGCTGGAGGTGCGCAGCCGGCAGCCCGGCCGCTTCCAGCAGCCGCACACGGAGCGGCCGCTGCCCGCCTGCTGTGCCGGGCAGCCCCCCAGAGCCGGTGAGACGGGCTGCGAGCTGCGGGCGCCAAGGGTGCCGTGGGCTGTGGCCGTGGGCAGGGGCCGGCACAGGGGCAGGAGCGGCGCCGTGGCTGGTGCTGCTCCGTGCCCGGCCCTGGGATGCTTGGGGAGCTCTCCGTGAGTGCGTGTGAGCCGAGGGCTCGGTCGTGGTCAGACCCAGTGGGAGGGAGCCTCCTGGTCCTTTGGAATAGAAGGGAAGAGACCTGGCAGTTGGGTTTCTGGCAGTTGCTTCCTGCCAAGGAATGGCAGCAGGACAGTTTTCCAAGACAGTTGAACCAACAGGGGAGAGTTAAGCAGGCAAGGAACTGTGTTGAATGGCCCCAGAAAATGTTTTTTTTTCTTTCATTACTTCTTTCTCACTCTGCTTGGGAGGATGGGAGATTTTATCTTCCCTGGCCGAAATAAGGTTGCTGCCGAAGGCCTTGCAAAGCCCAATAGTGACCCAGCCTTCCCTTTGCTTCCTTTCTTCTTCCCTCACTGCTGCACAGCTCCCTCAGGCCAGAACCTCACTGCTGCTGCTGCTGCCTCACGGGAGGATTCAGAGCTGCATCCAGGCCCTTCCAGGGAATGTGCAGGTGCTCAGGAGTCTGAGGCTTCCCCACCAGCTGCCAAGAAAGTCTGTGCCTCCTCTGGACTTTTTGGGGCTTCACCAGTGGAACCATCAAGGGAGCTCATCCGCAAATTTAATCTGCGCAAGCTCACCATTCCGCTGGTTCGCATCGACCCTGAAGCTGCCTGCAGGGCCCTTCGAGAGGGCAGCAGCTGCAAATCTTCAGAGCAGCACAGCCCAGCCAACAGTGCTGCCTCACCTGGGGATTCAGAGGTGCCTCCAGGCTCCTCCAGGATGAGTGCAGCTGCTCAAGTGTGTGAGGCTTCCCCAGAACTCCTGAGGAAGCATTTGTCACCTTCTGGACCTCTGGGGGCTTCATCAGTGGAGCCAGGCACAGACACATTTCAATTCCAGCCTGAGCCTGTCATTCCACGAGGTCCCGTGAACCACCAAAGCCCTTTGGTGACAGTTTCCAGAGAGCAGCAGCTGCACATTTCCTGAGCAGCACTTGCCATCCTACTGGCCATCAGGTAGGGGAAGAGTTTCTATCCTTGCTTTTCAGAACAATCATGAAATTGACTGAAATGTTTTCCTGCTGTGCTCTGTCATGGGTTGATCTCAAGTGCAAGTCAGGTAGAAATGTCAAGTGTGCTAGGAAATACAACCATGACAACAAATTAATCTCAATTCTGCTTTTTCTGTCCTTGCTGCCGTTTTGGAGTGGGTTCTTTGCATTTTCCAGACAGCCTCTCTGTAGGGGGTGCAAGGGCAAGGCAAATAACCTTTGTCCACGACTGGTCAGTGTCAGGTAAACTCTTTTTTGGAATGAAGTCAAACTAGGACCCTGATAGGATATTGAGAGTTTGCAGGTTGTCTCTCCTTCAAATAATGTTATTAAAATTCCATGAGCTCTGTGCATCCCTGGAGCAGCTGCAGCTATAGAATTCAGCCTCACCCACAAGGATACTTTTTAGAAGAAACTCACAGTTTAAGTTTAGGATGTGTGTCTGCAGGTGTGGGCTCTTCCTGGGTGAATCCGCTTTCTGTGGTCTGTTATTATGAGAAACTGCAAAGCCACCGACTCCAAAAGCTGATGGGGAGATAGAAAAGGCAGTGATTATAAAGTGCTTTTGTGTATATGTAGATCAATTTTAAAATCCATCCTTTCATATACATACACATAATTTAGAAGAAAGATTTTTAAGAGGGAGAACTCACTCTCCCAATTCCCCTGTGAAGTTTGAGTACATTTCTGGAATTGAGGTTGCTGTGTGCTTCCTGTGGATGTTTGATCAAGGCAGCATAGAGCTCCGTGTCCCAAAGCCACATTCTGGAGCCTGACCAATGTGTTTGAACTCTTGCAGCCACTCCAGGCACTTCAGCCCCCCAGTGCTGCCAGCTGGCTATGCTGGTTATGCACCATGGAGAGCCCCCAGGTGGCTCTGGATACTCCTGGGGAAGAGGAATTGCCCCCCCTGGATCTGGACATAGTGCTTGAGACACTGGAGGAGATGCTTTCAGTCCTCCCCGCCTGAAAGGTCTCCCTCTGCTCAGGTAACTCTGCTGAACAGGGATGAAAAGGGACTGACTGGGAGCTTTTACAAGTTGTTACTTGGCTGAGAAGCAAAGGCTTCTTGAATTCAGTTGTGAATGGACAGGGAAGGATTTTCTTGGTAAAGTAAGGTTTCTAAAAGAAGAGGAATGAGAAAATCACTCCCCTGAGTGAGGATGAGAGGTGTGAGCCTGTGTTGGCCAAGTTTGAGTGCTCCTTTTCCTGGGAAGAATTCCTCCTGTGGGGCCATTTGTGATGAGGAAGTGAAAGCTTTGTGCATTCTACCAGTCTTTGTTTGATGGGAAAGAAGAGTGTTTGGAGAATGGCACTGAAGGCAAAGTGTCCCATGCAGGGAGAGGCATGTGAGAGGTGCCTCTGTTGCAGCAGCAGATGTGGGCTCTGCCTCTTTTGTGTTGGAAGGCCAAGGCAAAGCAAGGGCTGGGCTGCAGCTGCTGCTGCTGTGTGAGCCCTGCCGTGTGTGTAGGTGCTCCCAGAGCCATGTTTGGGGATGGGCTGGAGCTGCAGCTTTCTTGTCCTCTCAGTAAGGTGGTGCCTGCAGTCCAGTTTCTATCTGGGAAATCCTTAGCTGGGCAAAATGCCCAGTCTTGCTCTCCAGTGTTCCAGAGCTCAATCACCTTGCTGGTGGGCATCTGTATGGGAGAGATGTGTGTTCCCAGCATCTCTAGCAAAGCTGCAGCCTGGATGAGGACTGTTCTGCACAGGGCTGTGGAGGGAGGAAGCACCTCCCTGATCCAGGAACTGGCAGGACTTCCTTCCTTAGCAGCCATCCATGTGTTCAGTGTCACCCCCACATTCAGCATTGTCAGCTTTGACAGCTTTTGGACCATGTTGGAGGAGTCAAAATCTGACTTTTGAAGGTGGTTTGTGGCCCAGATTTCTTGTTAGGAACAAAGAGGTTAGGATAGGTATGTGTGCCCACGGATGCATTGTGTAACTGGTGCAGAAGGGTTTATTTCTTTCTGTTTCTCTTTCAAGGGGAATATTAATGTTGCCTCTGAGCCTTCAGAAGGGGAGCCTTGAACAAATGCTGCAGCAGAGGGAGGTTTGCCTGGCACTGAGAGCTCTGGGAACAGTTTCCAGGAACCCGAGGAGCTTGGTAAGGACAGAGCCCCCATTGGTTTAGAGAGAATGTGAAGGGCTGCTCTGAGCCTGCCTCTGACAGGCAGGAGAGCAGAAGAGTTGAGTTCTTGGTTTCAGGGTTGGTGTTTCCCATGCCTTTAGTTCAAATCCTGCACTGAGACAACCTCCCCAAGCCCTGCCCTCCTCGCTTCTCCAGAGGCTCTGACACTGAGTCCTCTGGTGTGGCAAGAGAGCCAGGAATAAACCTGACCTTGTGGGATTTGTGTCACCAAGCTGGGTATCCCAGTTTGGATTCATAACTCAGCTCACAGCACCCTTCAGTCTCAGCCATTTCAGTGAGGACTGAGGTCTCTCTGTCAGCACAGAGAAAGAACAAGGCTGGGCTTCTTGTGGGAGCTGGGACTGTGTGTTTCAAAGCTCTCATGGGAGCCATTTGCACTGAGTGCTGTGACGTTTATTGGGAAACTTCAGAAGTTGAGAAGTTTTGAAAACTTGGAAGGATTCCGCTCTTTAAAGAGCAGCCCTGAAATTCCCAATTGAGAGTCTGCCTTCAGGCCCTCTCTTACAGTCTTGACAGAAGGACAGTAACTTCCAAAGGAAAGATGGACAGAGGCCAATATTGACTGGTGTTCCTTTGCTTCCAGATATCCATCTGATCTACCTTGCCAGAGGGCTGCCCTGCGTGCCATGGAGAAACCGGGGGAGAGCCTGTGACCATCGGGCAGGTGGAACCCTCTGTTTAGATACATTTTAGACTTCTTATAGTTATATTAGTTACTTTTATAGATTTTCAGATTTGCATATATATGTATAGGGTAATATTATATATATATATGTTATTATTTTTTATTGCTAGTAATGCATTTTAATAATATTAATTAATATTAT
>NW_027636197.1:0-20982 GCF_903797595.1 Erithacus rubecula
CCGAGCGGCTGCCGGCGGGTCCGGGACAGCCGGGGGCGCTGCGAGCCGCGCCTGCTCTGGGTGCTCAACCCCGGCGACCCCACCGGTGAGTCTGGGCTCGGACTAACCTTGGGCTGCGCTTAAACCCACCCCGTGCATCAGTTACACCTTTAGGCTCAGCTTAAACACATCCTGTGCCTCAATGTCCCCCTGAAACTCTAACCATTCTGTGCCTCAGTTTCTCTTTAGGCTCAGTTTAAACACATCCCGTGCCTCAGTTATACCTTTAAACTCAGTTTAAAACCCATTCTGTGCCTTAGTTTTGACTTAGGCTCAGGTTAAACCCATCCCATGCCTCACTTTCCCCTTAGGCTCATCTTAAACTCATCCTGAGCCTCAGTTTCTCTTTAAGCTCAGCTTAAACCCCTTTCGTGCCTCAGTTTCTCTTTAGGCTCATCTTAAACCCATCCATTTCCTCAATTTCAGTTTAAACTCAGATTAAACCGATCCCGTTTCTCAGTTTCTGTTTTAAGCTCATCTTAAATCCATTCCGTGCCTCAGTTTCTCTTTGGGCTCAGTTTAAACCTGTCCTGTGCCTGTTTCCCTTTAGGCTCAGCCTAAACCCGTCCTGTGCCTCAATTTCCCTTTAGGCTCGGCTTAAACCCATCCCATTCCTTGGTTTCTATTTTGGTTCAGTTTAAACCTGTCCGGTGCCTCAGTTTCCCTTTAGACTCAGTTTAAACCCATCCCGTGCATCAGTTTCCCTTTAGGCTCAATTTAAACTCCTCCCATTCCTTAGTTGCCCTTTAGTCCAAAACTTAAACCCATTCCGTGTCTCAGTTTGCATTTTAGGCTCTGCTTAAACCCATCCTGTGCCTCAGTTTCCATTTAGGCCCAGCTTAAACCCATCCTGTGCTTCAGTTTCTCTTTAGGCTCAGCTTCAATCCATCCCATTCCTTACTTTCCATTTAGGCTCACCTTAAACCCATCCCGTTCCTCACTTTCCCCTTTAGGCTCAGCTTAAACCCTCCCATGCCTCAGTTCCCCTCTAGGCTCAGCTTAAACCCATCCTATGCCTCAATTTCCCTTTAGGCTCAGCCTAAACCCATCCTGTGCCTCAGTTTCAGTTTAGGAGCACCATAAACCCATCTTGTTCCTTAGTTGCTCTTCAGTCCCAGCTTAAACCCATCTCATGTCTCGGCATTTTGAGCTCTGCTTAAACCCATCCTGTGCCTGAGTTTCCCTTTAGGCTCATGTTTTAAACCATATCCTAGTGTAAGCTCAGTAACTCATCCGTTACCTTAGGCTCTGTTTAAACCCATCATATGCCTCAGTTTCCCATTAGGCTCAGCTGAAACCCATTTGTGCGTCACTTTCAGTTTAGGCTCAGCTTAAGCCCATCCCGTATCTCAGTTCCCCTTTAAAATCAGCACAAACCCATCCCGTGCCTCAGTTTCCCTTTAAGCTCAGTTTAAACCCCTTCAGTGCCTCAGTTGCTGTTTAGGCTCAGTTTAAAGTCATCCTGTTCCTCAGTTTCCATTTTAGGCTCCGCTTAAACTGATCTTGTACCTCAATTTCCCATTAGGCTCAGCCTAAACCCATCCCGTGTCTTTAAGCCCGGCCTAACCCCCCTTAGGTCACGTTTAAGCCGGGCTGAGATGCAGGAGCTGCTCGAGGTCGCGTACGAGGAGTCGTGGTGGTGCTCGCGCACGAGGTCAGCGGGAATTCCCAAAAATTGTTTGGGAATTTTTTTGGGAATCTTTGGGGAAATTTTTTGGGATTTGTTTGGGAATTGTTTTCGGGAATTTTTGCAAATTTTTTGGAATTTTTGGGGAAGCTTTTGGAAATTTTTTAGGGTATTTTTGGGAGTTTTATTGGGAATTTTTGGAGAATTCTTTTGGAGAATTCTTTTGGGAATTGGTTCAGGGAAGTTTTGGAGGAATTTTTTGGGGAATTGTTTAGGGAATTTTTTTGGAATTTTTGGGAAATTTTTTCGAATTTTATTGGGAATATTTTGGAAATTTTGGGAATTTATTGGAAATTTTTTGAAATTTTTTGGGAGATTTTTTGGAAATTTTTGGGAATTTTATTGGAAAGTTTTTGGAAATTTTGGAGGATTATTTTTTTAATTTTATTGGGAATTTTTTGGGAATTCTTTGGGGGATTCTTTCTGGGAATTGTTTTGGGGGTATTTTTTTAAAATTATTTTGGGATTTTTTTTTTGGGATTGATTTTGGAAATTTTTTCAGGAATATTTTGGGGGGGATTATTTTGGTCATTTTTATTCACTGAATTTTATTGTTTTGCAGAATGATTTTCACTGAATTTCATTTTTTTTTCTGGAAACGTTTTCCACCGAAATTTTATTTTTTTGGGCTGAAATTTTTTAAGGGGAAATGTTTTTCCTGCCAATCTTTTTTTTTCCTCTGGGAAGTTTTTGGGGGAATATTTGCTGCAATTTTTTTTCCAGGTCACTTTTTCCTGGGGAATTTTTTTTTTCCGGGTAATTTTTTTTTCCCGGGAATTTTTCCCGCTGACTTTTTGTGAATTTTTTGGGAATCCAGGTGCACCAGGATCTGTGTTTCAGCGCCGAGCGCCCGTTCCTGCCCTTCCGACGCCTCCTGGCCGAGCTGGGGCCGCCCCTGAGCGACGGCGTCCAGCTCGTGTCCGTCTATTCCCTGAGCAAGAGTGCGGCTGCCGAGTGAGGAGACGGAATTTGGGAATTTTGGGGAAAATTTTGGGAATTTTGAGAGGGAATTTTAGGAATTTTTGGGAAATTTTTTGAGGAAGAATTTTTGGCAATTCCTGCTACTCCCTGAGCAAAAGCGTGCCTGCAGAGTGAGGAACTGGGAATTTGGGTGATTTTGGAGAATATTGGGGAATTTTTTGGGAATTTTGAGAGGGAATTTTAGGGAAATTTTTTGAGGAAGAATTTTTGGCAATTCCTGCTACTCCCTGAGCAAAAGCGTGGAGTGAGAACTGCGAATTTGGGCGATTTTGGGGAATATTGGGGAATTTTTTGGGAATTTTGGGAGGGAATTTTAGGAATTTTTGGGAAATTTTTTGAGGAAGAATTTTTGGCAATTCCTGCTACTCCCTGAGCAAAAGTGTGCCTGCGGAGTGAGGAACTGGGAATTTGGGTGATTTTGGGGAATATTGGGGAATTTTGGGGGGGAATTTTAGGGAAATTTTTTGAGGAGGAATTTTTGGCAATTCCTGCAACTCCCTGATCAAAAGCGTGCCTGCGGAGTGAGGAACTGGGAATTTGGGTGATTTTGGGGAATATTGGGGAATTTTTTGGGAATTTTGAGGGGAAATTTAAGGGCAATTTTTTGAGGAAGAATTTTTGGCAATTCCTGCTACTCCCTGAGCAAAAGCGTGGAGTGAGAACTGCGAATTTGGGCGATTTTGGGGAATATTGGGGAATTTTTTGGGAATTTTGGGAGGGAATTTTAGGAATTTTTGGGAAATTTTTTGAGGAAGAATTTTTGGCAATTCCTGCTACTCCCTGAGCAAAAGCGTGGAGTGAGAACTGCGAATTTGGGCGATTTTGGGGAATATTGGGGAATTTTTTGGGAATTTTGGGAGGGAATTTTAGGAATTTTAGGGCAATTTTTTGAGGAAGAACTTTTGGCAATTCCTGCTACTCCCTGAGCAAAAGCGTGGAGTGAGAACTGCGAATTTGGGCGATTTTGGGGAATATTGGGGAATTTTTTGGGAATTTTGGGAGGGAATTTTAGGGCAATTTTTTGAGGAAGAATTTTTGGCAATTCCTGCTACTCCCTGAGCAAAAGCGTGGAGTGAGAACTGCGAATTTGGGCGATTTTGGGGAATATTGGGGAATTGGAGGAAATTTAAGAGAATTTTGGGTTTTTTTGAGGAATTTTTGGGAATTCCTGCCACTCCCTAAGCAAGATTGTGGCTGCGGAGTGAGGAACCAGAATTTGGGGGGAATTTTGGGAATTTGGGGAATTTGTCGGGAATTTCTCAGGAGAATGAGTGAGGATTTGGGAACTACTAAAATTCCCCAAATGCCCAGAAATCTCCAGAATTTGCAAAATTCTCGGAATTCCCAAAAATTCTGGAATTCAAAAAATCGCCCAAATTCCAAAATTCCCCAAAATCCCGGGATTTCCAAAATTTGCAAAATTCCAAAAATTTGCAAATTCCCAGAATTTGCAGAATTCCCAAAATTCCTGAAATGGACAAAATTCCAAAATCTTAAATATCTACAAAATTCACAAAATCCAAAAATTCCCCAAATTCCTGGAATGCACAAAATTCCCAAAATATTAAAAATCTACAAAATCACAAAAATCCAAAATTCCCAATCCCCAAATTCCAAAAATTCCAAAATTCCAGTATTTTCTAAATTCACAAAAATTCTCAAAATTCCCATTAAAATTCCTGGAATCCCCAGAATTCCCAAAATTCCCCAAATTCCAGGATCCCAAAAATTCACCAAATTTGGGCAATTTTAGGAATTCCTGGAATTTTGGGGAATTTATGAATTTTAGGAATCCTGGGCATTCTGGAAATTTTGCTGATTTTGGGACTTTTGCTAATTTGGAGAATTTGTCGGGAATTTGGGGAATTTTTGTCAATTCAGGAATTTTGGGAATTCTGTGTATTTGGGAATTTGGGGATTTTGTGGGATTTTGGGGTTTTTTGTGGGGAATTTTGGGAATGTTTCAGGAGCGGGTTATGGGCAGGGTTCCAGGAGCTCAAGTTTTTTTAATGTCGGGAATTTCGGGCATTTGGGGAATTTTGGGAATTCTGGGAATATGAGAATTTTCGATAATTTTGAGCATTTGGGGGATTTTGGGAATGTTTCAGGGCCAGGTTCCTGGAGCTGGATTTTTGAGATTTTTCGGGATTTTCAGGATTTTGGGGGATTTTCCAGGAGCGGGTTCCGGGCGGGGTTCCTGGAGTTCCTGAATGTGGATCCCGCCATCCTGGCCCCGTTCCAGCTGGTCTGGTCCCTTTCAGGAATTTTGGGATTTTTGGGAATTTGGGGAATGTTGGGATTTTCCAGGAGCGGGTTCCGGGCGGGGTTCCTGGAGTTCCTGAACGTGGATCCCGCCATCCTGGCCCCGTTCCAGCTGGCCCAGTCCCTGCCCCGACCCTGCGTCCTGGGCCGGATCCTCCTGGAGCTGGTCCTGGAGCCGCCGGATGAGCGGGATCCCATCAGCAGGGAGCTGGAAAAGGTGGGACAGCCTAAATCCTATAAATCTCATAAATCCTATAAATCCCATAAATCCTATAAATTCCATAAATCTTGTGACTCTCATAAATTCTGTGGATCCCATAAATCCCATCCCATGAATCCCATAAATCCCATAAATCTCATCCCATTATGCCATTATCCCAATTCCATCAATCCCATTAATCCCTTCAATCCCAGTTCCATTAATCCAAACCCCAATAAACCCTATCCCAGTCCAATTAATACCAATCCCATTAATCCAATTTATTCAATGAATCCCAATCCCATTAATCCCATGAATCCAAATATGATTAATTCCAATCCCATTAATCCCAAGAACCTTAATTTCAATCCCATTAATCCCATCCATTCTATCCATTCCAATTCCATTGATCCCTTTAATCCCAGTCCCATATTCCTATTAATCCATTAATCCCGTTAGCCCATTAATCCCATTATCTCATTAATACAAATCCCATAATTCCAATCCCAGGATCTGAATTTAATCCCATTAATCCCATTAACCCATTAATCCTGTTAACCCATTAATCCCATTATTCCTATTAATCCCATTAATCCAAATACCATAATTCCAGTCCCAGGATCTGAATCTAATCCCATTAATCCTGTTAACCCATTAATCCCATTAACCCATTAATCCCATTATTCTTATTAATCCCATTAATCCAAATACCATAATTCCAATCCCAGGATCAGAATCTAATCCCATTAAACCCATTAACCCCATGAATCCCATTATTCCTATTAATCCCATTAATCCAAATACCATAATTCCAACCTCAGGATCTGAATCTAATCCCATTAACCCATTAATCCCATAATCCCATTAACACATCAATCCCATTGATCCCATTAACCCATTAATCCCATTAACCCCATTAATCCCATTATTCCTATTAATCCTATTAATCCCATAATTCCAATCCCAGGTTCTGAATCTAATCCCATTAATCACATTAACCCATCAATCCCATTGATCCCATTAACCCATTAATCCCATTAACCCCATTATTCCTATTAATCTCATTAATCCAAATCCCATAATTCCAATCCCAGGTTCTGAATCTAATCCCATTAATCCCATTAACCCCATGAATCCCATTATTCCTATTAATCCCATTAATCCAAATACCATAATTCCAACCTCAGGATCTGAATCTAATCCCATTAACCCATTAATCCCATAATCCCATTAATCCCACAATCTCATTAACACATCAATCCCATTGATCCCATTAACCCATTAATCCCATTAACCCCATTATTCCTATTAATCCTATTAATCCCATAATTCCAATCCCAGGTTCTGAATCTAATCCCATTAATCCCATTAACCCATCAATCCCATTGATCCCATTAACCCATTAATCCCATTAACCCATTATTCCTATTAATCCCATTAATCCAAATCCCATAATTCCAATCCCAGGTTCTGAATCTAATCCCATTAATCCCATTAACCCATTAATCCCATTAACCCATTAATCCCATAATCCCATTAATCCATCAATCCCATTGATCCCATTAACCCATTAATCCCATTAGCCCCATTAATCCCATTATTCCTATTAATCCCATTAATCCAAATCCCATAATTCCAATCCCAGGTTCTGAGTCTAATCCCATTAATCCCATAATCCTATTAATCCCATTAATCCCATTAACCCCATTAATCCCATTAACCCATCAATCCCATAATCCCATTATTCCCATTAATCCCATTAATCCCATAATCCCATTAACCCCATTAATCCCATTAATCCCATAATCCCATTAACCCCATTAATCCCATTAATCCCATTAATCCCATAATCCCATTATTCCCATTCTCCCAGCACCGCCGTTCCCTGTGCCGGGATCTGGCCGCCAACGCCCGCCAGGTGCAGCAGCAGCTCGGCCGCGCCCCCGGGATCCGGTGCCAGCCCCCGGCCGGGGGACCCCGAGTGTTCCCAAAATTCCAGATCCCACCCCGAGCCCGGAGCCAGGCCCGGGTGAGAGCGGGGCACAGGACAGGGAGGGGACAGGGAGGGGAAAGGGCCACAAAGGGTGGGGGCAGGGACACACCCCGGGGACACAGGGACACTCTGGGGACACCTTGGGGACACTGAGGGGCCATTGCGCTCTCCAGGGTCAGTGTCCCCACAGACACAGGAGACACTGGAGGGATTCAGGGGTATGGCACATCCTGGGGACAGGGAACACCATGGGGACCTTCTGGGGACACTCTGGGGACACCCTGGGTACATTTGGGGACCCCCCGGGGCCAAGGCCACCCCGGTGTCCCCTGTCGCAGCCGCTCTGTCCCCACGCAGGCGCTGGGCCTGGAGCCCGATGGATTCTTGTGCCGGTGGCTGCGGGAGAGAGCGGGGCTGGAGGTGACAGCGGGGAGCGACTGCGGCATGGGGACAGGGGACAGCGGGGACAGCGCGGACAGCGGGGACAGCGGGGACAGCGGGGACAGCTGCCACCTGGGGTACGGACAGGGGACAGAGGGGGGACATTGGGGGAGTGGGGACATTGGGGACATGGGAGGACACTGGGGGGAACTGGGGACATTTGAGACAGTGTGGGATTTGGGGACATTGGAGGGACATTTGGGGGATTTGGGGACATTGGGGACATGGGGACAGTCGGGGGACTGGAGGGAGTGGGGGCTCACTGGGGACATTGGGGGACATTCAGGGAATGAGGACATTGGGGACACTGCTGGATGAGGGATGGGAGGATGGGGTGGGAGGAGGAGGATGGGGTTGGGGTTGGAATTTTGGGATTTTGGGGTGTTGGGCTTTTGGGATTTTTGCCTTTTGGGTTGTGGGATGTTGGAATTTTGGGGTATTGGGATTTTGGGGTGTTGTATAACAGAATTGGGTGCTGGATTTGGGACTTTGGGGTGTTGGGAGTTGGGATTTTGGAATGCTGAGATTTTGGGATCTTTGGTGTTGGGTCGGATTTTGGGATGTTGAATGTTGGGATTTTGGAATTTTTGGCTGTTAGGATCTTGGGATTTAGGGATTTTGGGTTGTTGAATGTGGAATTTTAGGACCTTGGGATGTTGGGATTGTTGTGATTTGGGTCTTGGATTTTCAGATATTGAATGTTGGGATTTTGGGATTTTTGTCTGTTTGTCGGGATTTTGGGATGTTGGAATGCTTGGATCTTGGATGTTGGGATTATTGGATTTTGGAATGTTTGGATTGTTGGAATGTTAAGTGCTGGAATTTTGGGATGTTTGGATTATTGGATTTTGGGTTGTGGGCTGTTGGAATTTTGGGGTGTTGGGTGTTGGGATTTTGGGGTGTTGGGATTTTGGGATCTTTTGTGTTGGGTGTTGGATTTTGGAATGTTGAATGTTGGGATTTTGGGTGTTGGCATTTGGAGACCTTGGAATTTTGGGGTATTGGGATTTCTGGATTTTGGGATGCTGAATGTTGGGATTTGGGTTTGTTGAATTTTGGGATTTTGGATGTTGGGATTTCGGGATGTTGGAATCCTGGGATTTAGGAATGTTGTGGTGCTGAGATTTTGGAATGCTGGGACACTGGGATTTGGTGATTTGGAATTTGCAGATTTGGGGATTTGTGATTTGGGGATTGGGGATTTGAGCATTTGGTGATTTGGGGATTTTAAGATTTGTGGATTTGGAAATTTAGGATGCTGGGACTTTCGGATTTGGGTATTTAGGATTTGAGGATTTGAGATTTGGGGATTTTGGTATTTGCAGATTTGGGGATTTGTGATTTGGGGATTTAGGGTTTCGGATTTGGAGCTTTGTAGATTCGGGATTGGGGATTTGGTGATTCGAAATTTGGGATTTGGGGATTTAGGATTTGGTGATTTGGGGATTTGGGAAGTTTCAGATTTCAGAATTTGGGAATTTTGATATTGGAGATTTGGGTATTTTGGAACTTTGGGATTTGGGGACTGAAGATTTTGGGATTGGGGATTTTTGAGATTTGGGGTTTTTTTGGGATTTGGTGATTTGCCATTTGGGGATCTGGAGATCTGGGGATTTTCGAAATTGGGGATTTGGGATTTTGGGAATTTGGGATTTTTATGGGTTTGAGATTCTGGGATTTTGGGGTTTGTGGCTGGCTGCTCCCACAGCCTCTCCTGCTCCCCCCAGGCTGTCGCTGCTGCTGCCGCCGCCGGTGCTGGATCGAGCCCTGCAGCTCCTGCGACACTTCCATGCGGAATTCCTGCGGGAATTCTCCTGAACCCCAAATTCCTGGGAATTCTCCTGAACCCCAAATTCCAGCCAGGAATTCTCCTGAACCCCAAATTCCAGCCGGGAATTCTCCTGAACCCTGGATTCCTGAGAATTCTCCTGAACCCCAAATTCCAGCGAGGAATTCTCAGGAAGAGGCTCTGGATCCTCAGGATTTTGGAAAAAAAATTCCAAAAATCTCACTGGGAATTCCTGGCTCTGTATCCAGGATGATGACACGGAAAAATTTGGGAATTCCAACAGAGGAGACCCTGAAATTCCTGATTTTATTTTTTTTTTTTTTTGAGAATTATTTGGGCTTTGGGAATTTGGAATTGGATTTTGGGAATTTGAGATTGGGACTTTTGGGAATTCAGAATTGGAGTTGGGGATTTTGGATTTGATTTAGGAATTTGGGCTTGAATTTTGGGAATTTGGGATTGGATTTTGAGGATTCAGGATTGGATTTTGGGGAATGAGGGATTGGATTTTGGGGATCTGGAAACAAATTTTGGAATCTGGGATTGAATTTTGGAAATCTGGGATTGGATTTGGGGAACCTGGGTGGGATTTTTTGGGAATCAGGGAGAAAATTTGGGAATCTGGGATTGGGATTTGTGGAATTTGGGATTGGATTTTGGGGAATTTAGTATTTGTTTTGGGAATTTGGGCTTGAATTTTGGGAATTCGGGATGGGATTCTTTTTTTAGGAATTTGGGATTGGATTTTTGGGAATCTGGGATTGGGATTTTGGGATTGGATTTTTGGGAATCTGGGATTGGATTTTTGGGAATTTAGGATTTGATTTGGGAATTTGGGATTGGAAATCTGGGTGGGATTTTTTGGGAATCAGGGAGGGAATTTGGGATTCTGGGATTGCAACTTTGGGAATTTGGGAGTCTGGAATTTAGATTAGATAATCTGGGATGGGATTTTGGGGAATGAGGGATTGGGATTTGGGATTTTGGGATTGAAATTGGGGAATCTGGGATTGGGATTTTTGGGAATCTGGGTTTGGAATTTGTAAAACCCAGGGATCAAATCCCTTTTCCCAGGAACCAAAATCTTTTTTTCCGTGACCAATATTCCAATTTCTTGGAATAAAATTCCTTTTCCAAGAATGAAATCCTGGGCTGAAAGAATCTTTTTCAGGGAGTAAATTCCATTCCAAATTTCAAATTTGTCCTTTTTTTTTCTTATTTTTTTAAATTTTTTGAGGGTTTTTTTTGTTTGTTTTGGTTTTTTTTTTGTTTTTTGTTTTTATTTCCTTTTTTTAGGTGGGATGGCGGGTGGAGAAAAGGCTCTGGGATCAGGATCCAAGGATTCATCTCATTTTTCTTTGTTAATTTCATTAATAAAATCCAAATAAACTCCCAATAAACCTAAAAAAATCCTGATAAAATCCCCATAAAAATCTCAATAAAAACCTGAAAAAATCCTGTTAAAGTCTCAATGAAATCCAAATAAAATCCAAATAAAACTCTGATAAAATAAAAAAACCCTACCAATAAAATCCTGATGAAATCTCCATAAAATCCAAATAAAATCTCAATAAAGTCCCCAAAAAAGTCCAATAAAATCCCCCAAAAATCCGGGAAAAATCCTGATAAAATATGAATAGAACACTGTATAAATCCCAATAAAATCCCAATAAAATTCAGATGAAATCTCAATAAAATTCCAAGAAAGTCTAGAGAAAGTTTTTCTTCCTAATTTTGTAGCATTTCCCTCCATTTTTCAGGGATTTTACCCCATGTTTTTGCATTTTTACCCATTTTTTAGGGTTTTCCAGATTTTTAGGATTTTTTCATTTTTAAATTATTTTCCCCATTTTTTTATTAGTTTTCTCAGTTTTTTTCTTTTTAGTATTTTTTCCCACTTTTAAATATTTTTTTTCATTTTTAGGAATGTTTCTCTTGGATATTTTCCCATTTTTAAAGATTTTTTCCCCATTTTTTAATATTTCCCCCCCATTTAAAAATATTTTTCCCATTTTTACGTTTTTCCCCATTTTTTAGGTTTTTCCCATTTTTTTAGTATTTTTTCAATTTTTTAGGACATTTTCCCCCATTTTTCAGTATTTCCCCCATTTTATAAGTATTTATTTCACTTTTAGGATTTTCTCCATTTTTATATTTTTCCCCTTTTTAGTATTTTTTTCCATTTTGAGTATTTTTACCATTTTAATGATTTTCCCCATTTTAATGATATTCCCAATTTTTAAGGGATTATTTTCCCCATGTTTTGGGATTTCCCCCCACTTTCAGGACATTTCTCCAATTTTTAGTATTTTTCCTGTTTTTTTTATTTATTTCCCCCATTTTAAAGGATTTTCCCCTTTCTTTGGAAATCCGAGAACTCTCTTTTTTTGCAAAAATTCCTCCAGGTTTGAAACCCAAGAATTTTTCCCTTTTTTTTTTTTAATTTTTTCTCATTTTTTTTTAAATAAAAAAATCTCCAAACTCCAAATCCAAGATTTTTTTCCCATTTCTTTATTAAATCCATTATAAAATCCAAATAAAAACACCAATAAAATAAAAAAAAATCCTGATAAAGTTGCAATAAAATCCTAATAAAATCCCAGTTCAACCTGGATAAAATTCTGAAAAAATCCCAATAGAATCCTAATTGTAAAAATCCCAATTTTTTTCCCCCATTTTTCATGATTTGTCACTTTTTTTTAGGAATCTAATAAGTTATTTTTTCAAAAAGTTATCTGGGTTTGAAATCCAGGAATTTTTCCCCTTTTTTTAAATTTTCTCACTTTTTAAAAATAAAATATCTCCAATCTCCAAATCCAAGATTTTTTCCCACTTCTTTATTAAATTCAGGATAAAATCCTAATCATTTCTTAATAAAATTGTGATTAAATCCCAATGAATTCCTAATAAAATTGCGATTAAATCTCAATAAAATATCATTACAATCATGATAAAATTGCAATAAAATCCTGAAAAAAAATCTCAATAAAATCTGAATAAAATCACAAGAAAATCCCCCAAAAATCTGGATAAAATCTTGATAAAATCCCAATAAAATCCTGATTTAAAAAATCAATTTTGTTAATATTTTTTCTCATTTTTTACCATTTTCCCCATTTTTTTAAAATAAAAAAAATCTCCAAACTCCAAATCCAAGATTTTTTTTTTTTTTACATTTCTTTATTAAATCCAGGATAAAATCCCACATAAAAATCCCTATAAAATCCTGATAAAATAATAGTAAAGAAAAAAGATAAAAAACCATTCCAATAAAATAATTAAAAAATACTGATGAAACCTTGAAAAATCCCAATAAATTATGGATAAAATCCCAATAAAATACCAATTTAAAACCCCCAATTTTTTCGTATTTTTTCTCATTTTTTGCGATTTTCCACTTTTTTTTGGAAATCCAAGAAATCTCTTTTTTGCAAATATTCCTCCAGATTTGAAACCCATTTAAAAAACTTTCTTCCCATTTAAAAAAAACTTTCAAACTCCAAATCTAAAGTTTTTTTTTTACATTTTTTTATTAAATACAGGATAAAAATCCAAATAAAAATACCAATTAAAAAATCAATAAAATAAATTTTAAAAATCGCGATAAAGTCGCGATAAAGTCGCGATAAAATCCTGATAAAATCCAGATAAAATCCCAAATTTCCTGGTGGAATTCCTGATGTTTTCTGGTTTTTTCCTCACCTCCAGGCCAGGATTTCCTGGGAAGCCAAACGGGAAAGGCTCCGGAATTCCAGTGGGAGGAGCCTCCTCCAAAAGCGCCGATCCCGCCCGAAAATCCGCGCCGGGAATCGGGGAGAGCCTGCGGGGGGAAAAAAAAAATGGGATTGGGATCCTGAATTCCCAAATTCCCCAAAAATCTCAAATTCCCCAAAAATTCCAATCCCAGATGCCTAAAAATTCAATCCTAAATCCCCAAAAATTCAATCCCAAACATCCAAATTCCAATCCCAAATTTCCAAAAATCCAATGGCGGATTTCAAAAATTCTAATCCCAATTTTTCAAAAATTCAAATTCCCAAATTCCAATCTTAGATACCCAAAAATCCCATCCCATATTCCCAAAAGTCCAATGCCAAAATCTTGAATTCCCAAAAATCTAATCCCAAATTCCAAATCCCATTCCCAAAATATCAATCCCAAAGGTCCAAAAATCCAATCCCAAAATCTCAAATTTCCAAAAATCCAGTTGCTGACTCCCAAAATCCCAGATTCCCAAATTTCAGACCCGAGATTCCCAAAAATCCCATCCCAGATTCCCAAAAATTCCAATCCCAAATTTTTAAAAAATCCAATCCAAAATTCCCCAAAATCCCAATCCCAAATTCCCAAAAATTCAATTCCAGACTCCCAAAATCTGAAATTCCCAAAATTCCAACCCCAGATTCCCAAAAATTAAACTTCAAATTCCCAAATTCCCAAAATCCAACCTCAGCAACCCCAAATAACAAAATTCCACTCCTAAATTTCCAAAAATCCAATCTCAGATTCCCATTTCCCAAAAAATTCCAAAAATTCCAATCCCAAATTCCCAAAAATGCAATTCTAGACTCCCAAAATCCCAAATTCCCAAAAAATCCAATCCCAGATTCCTCAAAATCCAATCCCAAAAACTCCAAATAAAAAAAATTTCAATTCCAAACTCCGAAATTTCTAAAAATCCAATCCCATATTCCCAAAATTTCAAACCCAGATTCTCAAATTCCCCAAATTCCAATCCCAGAGTCCCAAAACTCTGGGAAAATTCACAGAATTTGGGGGGGAAAAAAAAGGAAATTTAGGAAAAATTTGGGAAATGTGTGGGAAATTAATTTTTGGGAAGAAATTGGGAAAAACTTGGATTTTTGGGAATTTGGAATTGGATTTTTTGGTAAAATTTGGGGAAAATGGTGGAAAATACAGGGAATTTTGTGGAAAAAATTGGGAAAAATTTGGGTTTTGGGAATCTGGGATTGGAGTTTTGGGAATTTTAGGATTTGGAAAAATTTAGGGAGAAAATGTTGGAAATTAAAGGAAATTAAAAGAAATCTCTGGGAAAAAAAATAGGAAAAAATTGAGAAAAAAGTGGGAAATGAAAGGAAATTTTGGGGAAAAAAATTAAGAAAAATTTGGAGTTTTGGGAATTTGGGTTTGGATTTATTTTTTTTAAATTTGGGGAGTATCATTGGGGAAAATTTGAAAAAATTGGGGGAAATTGGTAGAAATTAAAGGGAATTTTTGGGAAAAAAAAAGGAATAAATTTGGATTTTTGGGAATTTAAGGGTTGGATTTTTTGGGAAAATTTGGGGAAAATACAGGGAATTTTGTGGAAAAAATTGGGAAAAATTTGGGTTTTGGGAATCTGGGATTGGATTTTTGGGAATTTGGGTTTGGAGTTTTTTTTTAATTTGGGGAATATAATTGGGGGAAATTTGGGGAAAATGGCAGAAAAGAAAGGAAATTAAAGGAATTTTTTGGGAAAAAAATCGGAAAAAATTTGGATTTTTGGGAATTTTAGGGTTGGATTTTTTGGGAAAATTTTTATGAAAATTTGGGGAAAATGGTGGAAATTATAATAAATTTTGTGGAAAAAATTGGGAAAATTTTGGATTTTTGGGAATTTTGGATTGGATTTTTGGGAATTTTAGGATTTGGAAAAATTTGAGGAGAAAATGTTGGAAATTAAAAGAAATCTCTGGGAAAAAAAATGGGAAAAATTGAGAAAAGTGTGGGAAATTAAAGGAAATTTTGTGGAAAAAAAATTAGGAAAAATTTGGATTTTTGGGAATTTGGGTTTGGATTTTTTTTTTTTTAATTTGGCAAATATAATTGGGGGAAATTTGGGGAAAATGGCAAAAAATTAGAGGAAATTAAAGGAATTTTTTGGGAAAAAAATCAGAAAAAAATTGGATTTTTGGGAATTTCAGGGTTGGATTTTTTGGGAAAATTTTTATGAAAATTTGGGGAAAATGGTGGAAAATACAGGGAATTTTGTGGAAAAAAATTGGAAAAAATTTGGATTTTTGGGAATTTTGGATTGCATTTTTGGGAATTTTAGGATTTGGAAAAATTAGGGGAGAAAATGTTGGAAATTAAAGGAAATTAAAAGAAATCTCTGGGTAAAAATGGGAAAGATTGAGAAAAGTGTGGGAAATTAAAGGATATTTTGGGGAAAAAAATTAGTAAAAATTCGGATTCTTGGGAATTTGGGATTGGATTTTTTTTTAAATTTGGGGAATATCATTGGGGAAAATTTGAAAAAATTGGGGGAAATTTGGGGAAAATGGCAGAAATTAAAGGAAATTAAAGGGAATTTTTGGGACAAAAATTGGAAAAAATTTGGATTTTTGGGAATTTCAGGGTTGGATTTTTTGGGAAAATTTGGGGGAAATGGTGGAAAATACAGGGAATTTTGTGGAAAAAATTGGGAAAAATTTGGGTTTTGGGAATCTGAGATTGGATTTTTGGGAATTTTAGGATTTGGAAAAATTTAGGGAGAAAATGTTGGAAATTAAAGGAAATTAAAGGAAATTAAAAGAAATCTCTGGGAAAAAAAAATAGGAAAAATTGAGAAAAATGTGGGAAATGTGGGGAAAATTTTGGAAAAATTTGGATTTTTGGGATTGGAATTTTTTGGGAATGACCCCCTCACCAATTCCATGGAAAATCCTGGCCACAGCTCTTCCTGAAAATTCCTCCTCTGGATATGCAGCAAGAAATTTCCGGATCTCAGCTCGGATTTCTTCTTCCTGATCCTTGGAACCGAGAAAGAATCGGGAATTCTCACCCAGAATTCCCAAAAATTTCCCAAATTTTTCTAAAATCCCCCAAATTTTCCCACCTTTCTCCAGAATTCCCCAGTTTTTCATCAAATACTCAATTTGTTCCCAAAATTTCCCTAACTTCCCCCAATTTTTTTTACTATTTTCAAATTTTTCTTCCAATTTTCCCAAATTTTCCCTGAATTTCCCAAATTCCCCTCAAATTTCCCAATTCTTCCACTAAATTTCCCAATTTCCCCCCAATTTTCCCACAAATTCCAATTTTTCCTCATTTTTCCCACAATTCCCCTTTTCCTCCCAAATTCTTCCCCCAATTTTTCCAAAAAATTCCCCTAATTTTTTCCCCATTTTTCACAGAATTCCCCCAGTTTTTCTCAGAATTCCCCAATTTCCCCCAAAACCACCCAAAATGTCCCAATTTTTTTCTCATTTTTTCCTAGTTCCCCAATTTTCCCCCAAATTCCCTAATTTTTTCCCAAATTCCATTTTTTTTCCATTTTTCCAAGAATTCCCCACTTTTCCCCCAAAATTTCCCAATATTTCCCCCAAATTTTGCCCAAAATTTCCCAGATTCCTTCCATTTTCTCCCCTTTTTTTTTCCCCCAAATTCTCAAATTTTTCCCAAGTTTTCCCAGAATCCCCCATTTTCTCCGTAATTCAAATTTTTCCTCATTTCCTGCAAATTCCCAAATTTTCCCAGAACTCTAATTTCCCCCTAATTTTTCCCAAATTCTCCAAATTTTTTTTTTTTTAAATTCCCCAGAATTCCCCAGGTTTTTTTCCCCAGAATTCTCTTTTTTTCCCCACAATTCCCCAGATTTTTTTCCCAGAATTCCCCATTTTTTCCCCAGAATTTCCCCAGCTTTTCCTCCCATATTTCCCCATTTTTCCCCCAGAATTCTCCAGATTTTTTCCCAGAATTCCCATTTTCCCCCAAAATCCCCCTTATTTCCCCAGAATTCCCCATTTCCCCCCCCTCAGAATTCCCCATTTTTCCCTGGAATTCCCCAGGTTTTTTCCCCCAGAATTCCTCAGATTTTTTTCCCAAAATTCCCCAGTTTCCCCCAATATTACCCATTTTTTTTTTCAAAAATCCCCAATTTTGTACCATAATTCCCCAGGTTTTTTTCCCCAGAATTCCCCAAATTTTTCCTATTTTTTTCCCAATTTTTTCCCAGCCTCACTGGAGGAATTCCTGGATTTTTTTCTTCCTCATCCTCTTCAGATTCTGTGGGATCCCTCTGGAAATATTCCCAGAGCAGCTCCCGGAGTTGGGAATTCTTCTCCAGCTGCTCCTGCTCTGGAGGCTCAGGAATGAAACTTGGGAATGCCACGCTAAAATTTTGGGAATTAAGGAAAAAAAAAAAAAAGGGATTTCCAAGGAAATTTTTCAGAAATTCTTTAGAAAAACCTCCCAAATTTCTCAGGAAATACAAAATTTCTTGTCAAATTTTCAAGGAATTTTCTGAGTAATTTTTAGGACTTATTTCTAAAAAATGTAGGATTTTTTTACTTTTATTTTTCAAGATTTTTAAAAAAAAATTTCCAAGGAATTTCAGAATTTCTCAGGAAAATCTTCGGATTTTGCAATGAATTTTCCAAGGATTTTGGGAATTTCCAAGGAATTTGCCAGGGAATTTTGGAGCTTTTCCAGAAATTTTTTTCAATGAAATTTTGGGATTTTTCAAGGAATTCTGCAGATTTTCCAAGGATTTTTCAATTAATTTTGTGAATTTCCAACAAATTTTTGTGATTTTCCAAAGAGTTTGGAATTTTCACTGGAAATTCTTGGCTTTTCCAAGGAATTTTTCTGACATTTCCAAACATTTTCCAAGAAATTTTGGGGATTTTTTTTTGAAATTTTTACAGGAATTTTGGGATTCTCTAGGAATTTTGGATTTTGCATGGAATTTTTCAAGGATTTTCAGAAGTTCCAAGGAATTTTCCAAGGAATTTTGGAGATTTTCCAGAAAATTTTTCCAATGACATTCTGGGATTTTCCAAGGAATTCTGCAGATTTTCCAAGGATTTTTCAATTAATTTTGTGATTTTCCAACGAATTTTTGTGATTTTCCAAAGAGTTTGGAATTTTCATTGGAAATTCTTGACTTTTCCAAGGAATTTTTTTGCCATTTCCAAACATTTTCAAAGAAATTTTGGGGATTTTTTTTGGAAATTTTTACAGGAATTTTGGGATTCTCTAGGAATTTTCAGGATTTTTTTGAGATTTAAAGGAATTTTGGATTTTGCATGGAATTTTTCAAGGATTTTCAGAAGTTCCAAGGAATTTTCCAAGGAATTTTGGAGATTTTCCAGAAAATTTTTCCAATGACATTCTGGGATTTTCCAAGGAATTCTGCAGATTTTCCAAGGATTTTTCAATTAATTTTGTGAATTTCCAACAAATTTTTGTGATTTTCCAAAGAATTTGGAATTTTCACTGGAAATTCTTGGCTTTTCCCAGGAATTTTTCTGACATTTCCAAACATTTTCCAAGAAATTTTGGGGATTTTTTTTTTGAAATTTTTACAGGAATTTTGGGATTCTCTAGGAATTTTCAGGATTTTTTTGAGATTTAAAGGAATTTTGGATTTTGCATGGAATTTTTCAAGGATTTTCAGAAGCTCCAAGGAATTTTCCAATGAATTTTGGAGATTTTCCAGAAAATTTTTCCAATGAAATTCTTGGATTTTCCAAGGAATTCTGCAG
Organism: Erithacus rubecula; assembly: GCF_903797595.1. Taxonomy (NCBI): domain Eukaryota; kingdom Metazoa; phylum Chordata; class Aves; order Passeriformes; family Muscicapidae; genus Erithacus; species Erithacus rubecula. Next base: position 18,880 of record NW_027636197.1, read on the forward strand.
ATTTTCCAAGGATTTTAAAAATTAATTTTTGAAACGTCCAAGAAATTTTCTTGATTTTCCAAAAAAATTTGGGAAATTTCCAAGGAATTTTTGGGATTTTTCAAGGAATTTTTTTGCCTTTCCCAAATATTTCCCAATTAATTTTAGGGATTTTTTTTGAGATTTTTCCAGGAATTCTGGTAATTCCAAAGGAATTCCTGAGGAATTTTGGAGATTCCCAAGGAATTTTGGGAATTTCTCACCTCTGGAAGGTTCGGAAGCAGCGTTGGAGTCTCCGGAGCTCCGATTTTTCCCGGGAAATGATTTGGGAATTCAGGAATTCCCAGCTGGAATCCAATTCCTGGGGATCCAGGTCTCCGTAGGCACGGAAGTGGAAGGACAATTCCCAAAATTCCACCTGGAATTTTCCTACTGGGATTTGGGGTTGGATTTGTTGGAATTCACCCAAGAATTCTGGGGATTTTGCTCATAGAATTCCCAGAACTTTTTCTGCTTCGTTCCCAAATTTCCAGCTGGATTTTTGTGTAATTCCCAGAATTTGTCCCATTGAAATCCCAGTATTCCCAGAATTGCCCCCAATATTCCAAAAAATCACCCAAAAAAATCCCCTCAGAATTCCCCCAAATTTCTCGCTATACTCCCAGAATTTCCCCCAAATATTCCCAGAATTCCCTCAAAAAATCCTCCAAAAATATCCAAAAATGCCCCCAAAGATTTGGACAGCCCCCTTCCTCCCAAATCTCAATAATTCCCCGCAGAATTCCCAAAAACGTCCCCTCAGAAATCTAAACAAATCTCCAAGAATAGCCAAAAAAAAAATCCCAAAACCTCCTCTCAGAAATCCCAAAAAATTATAAAAAATCTCCACAAAATCCATAAGATTATCCCCCAAAATCCCCCCAAAAATCCTAAAAAATAGAAAAAAATCCCAGAAATTCCCCCCAGAATTCCCAAAAATTCCCTCAGAAATCCAAAAAATCTCCAAGAATATCCCAAAGAATCACCCCACAATCCCAAAACCTCCCCTCAGAAATGCCAAAAAACTCCTCCAAACATCCCCAAAACTTAAAATTTCCCCCCAAATCCAAAAGATTATCCCAAAAAATCCCCCCAAAAATTGTCCCCCAAAATCCTAAAAAAAACAACCAAACCAAAAATTCACCCTAGAATTCCCAGAAAATCTCCCACAAAATCCCACAAAATTTTAAAAAAATCCAAAAAATTAAAAAAAAATCCCAAACTACCCCCCAAAATTCATAAATTTTTTTTTTAAATCCCCAAAAATTCCCTCAGAATTGCCTCCAGTATTCCCCTCAAAAAAAAAAAAACCCAATTCCCCCAGAATTCCCAAAAATTTTCCCCAAAATTCCCCAAATTTCCAGAATTGCCTTCACCTTTCCGTGATTCCCACGGGATCCTCCCGAGGCTCTCCCGGACCCTCCGGAATTCCCAACCCATGGAGTCACTCAAGGCCACAGCATCAAATTCCAGAGATCCCAAAATTCCCAAATTTCTTGAGGGATTCCGAGCCAGCAAAAATCCCAAGGGGGGGCACCTGGGGCAGGAAAATTCCAAAATTCCCTTGGAATCGCCGGGACTTTCCCAATTTTCCCAGAATTTCTAAAATCCCCAATTTTCCCAGAATTCCCCAAAATTTTCCCAAGTTTTCTCCTAAATTTTACCATTTTTTTCCAGAATTCCTCACTCTTTTTTTTCAAAATTTTCCCCCAAATTTTCCCATAATTCTCCACTTTTTCCCAAATTTTTCCCCAAAATCTTCCTGGTTTCCATTTTTCCAGAATTCCCCAATTTCCCCCCAAATTTTTGCAGAATTCCAAAATTTTTCCTCAGAATTCCCCACACTTTCCAGATTTTTTTTCCCAAATGTTTTTAGATAATTCCTCATTTTTTCCCCAGAATTCCCAATTTTCCCTCCCAAATTTTCAGAGAATCCCCCAATTTTACCCAAATTTTAAATTTTCCTAGAATTCCCCAATATTTCCAAAATTCCCCAGTTTTTCCCCAATTTTTCATTTTACCTGAATTCCCCACTTGTACCCCAAATTTTCCCAGAATTCCCCAATTTGCCCCCAAATCTCCCTT
>NW_027636196.1:0-21126 GCF_903797595.1 Erithacus rubecula
CCGGAGCCGGGGACCCCCGGCAGCCTGGAGGGTGCGGGAGGTTGGTGCTGAGCGGGCTCCGGGCCCCCGAGGCTGAAAGGGGCGCTGACTGCTCCAGCTGCCCTTGGGCAGCGCCACCATCAAACCCAACGCGCTCAGCCCTTGTTTTCCTCCCCAAACCAGGATTTCCAACCCTCAGCTGCATTGAAGAGGAGGAGGAGGCCGTGAGGACGAGGTCGATGTCCCAGGAGCCGCAGGCAGATGAGGAGGAAGTCAGTGCCCCTTTCCCCCTGTGTCCTGCTCCATCTCCCAGCCCAGCATGGCCCCGGCTGCAGCACAGCCCTGGGGGGATCTCCTTGCCCTTCCCTCTGGCACGGAGGCAAATCCCATCCTCTCCTTGTCCTTCCTCTCCCAGACAAGGAGCTGAGCACGGACAGCAGGGAGGACAAATCCCCGCGGCACAGCCTCGGGCAAGAGGCTGTTTGCAGCGGCTCCACGGCGCAGGAATGCAACGGGGAGGAAAAGCCCCGCAGATCCCGCAGCAGGAGGGGCTGCAAACGCACAGCCCGGGGATCCCAGCAGGAAAGAGCCAGCCTGGGCCGGGGAGGCGGCCGGAGCTCGGAGCTGGGGCTGCGTGAGCAGCTTCACCATGGGGAGAAGCCCCACAAGTGCTCGGAATCTGGGAAGAGATTCAGGTGGAGATCCAACCTGATCAGACACCAGAGAATCCACACAGGGGAACGGCCCTACGAGTGTGGGGAGTGTGGGAAGAGATTCATCCAGAGCTCACACCTGACTCAGCACCAGAGGATCCACACTGGGGAGACGCCCTACCAGTGTGGGGAGTGTGGGAAGAGATTCACCCAGTGGGCAAGCCTGAATCTTCATCAGAGGATCCACACTGGTGAAAGACCCTACGAGTGTGATAAATGCAGGAAGAGGTTTCAGCGAATGTCCCATCTCTTCGAGCACTATCGCACTCACTGCGATGAGAGGCCCTTCTACTGCTCCAACTGTGGGAAGGGATTCAAGCTCTACTCCACCCTCGTCACCCACCGGCGCATCCACACTGGGGAGAGACCCTGCGAGTGTCCTCAGTGTGGGAAGAGCTTCTCCAGGAGCTCTCACTTGACCAGACACCAACAGAGTCTCCACTGAGAGAATCCCTGCGAGTGCCCTGAGTGCAGGAAGAGCTTCATGCGCTGCTGCAGCTGCATCCCCATGGCAGGATCCATGCTGGATGATCCCCAGGGACCCCCGGTGGGCAGAGCCCCCCTGAGCCCTGGTGCGGCTGATCCGTGTTGGGAAGACACCTGGCTGGGGGCTGCACAACCTCCCCGTGGCCTGGATTTTCTTTGCACTTCTCTTTGTCCTTCCCAAATATCGACATCCTGGTAAAAATTAAGATGTTGAGAAATGACATGGTTGGGCACATGGGAGCATATTCCAGGGGATGTGGGGGATGCTGGGTTGCAGAGATTTGAGGGTTCCAGGGAGGGACTTGGGGGTTGCTCAGGGCTTTAGGAACCCCAGGCCCAGCAGCTGTGGCTGTGCTGGGAGACCCTGGCTGAGGTTCTGGGGCAGTTCATGAACAACCCCCTGCCCTGACACTGTCCCCATGTCCCCCTCTCCCAGCTCCTGCTGTCCCCTGTTCAGGATCCACCGCTCCTCGCTGTCAGTCCCTTTGCCCCTGGCCCGTTCCCATCTCACCCCACTGTCACTCCTGTCCTGCTCCCATCTCAGTGCAAATCCCATTCCTGGTTTCATTCCCTGTCCATGTCTCATATTCTTTGCTCGGTTGCCAATCACATATTCCCAGTCCCATATTCCATGCCCTGTTTCCCTTTTTGTATTCCCAGTGCTACTTCCATTCCCATAATTCAATTTCTATATTTCCGAACACCTTCCCATATCCCCATTGCCAATCCTGTTACCATATTCCCATTTCCATTCCCTGTCCTATGTTGTTAATCCCCATCCCATATCATCTCCCGAGTTAATATTTCCATATTCCTGGTTCCACTTTTCACTCCCGTTCCCATGTCCCTGTCCCCATTCCCAGTTCCATTCCTTGTGTCTGTCCTCATTCCTAGTTGTTGGAATGTGTAACACAGAAGCCTTTTAGAGTCCCTCTGAGAGAGAACAGAATGCACGAATTAAATTAAAAACATTTTCAGACAGGTATACTAAGCCACACCAACATGAAATAAATCTCTAAGGTTTAGTTTAAGAAGTAGAAATATTAAGTTGCATAAATATGAAGTAGAAGTATAAATCATAGTGTGAAATACATAGAAATATGTTTTAAATGTCCTAAGAAGTAAAAGCCATAGAATCTCATGTAAAAACCAAGCTGCAGTTGGAGCTTAAAAAGGGTTCTAGACAGAATAAAAATAGATTAAAAATATATTTTATATTCTTCAGATAGAACAGATAGTCAATGTGCACAAGTTAGACATAAGCTTTTGTATTAGAAAACCAGGATTCTAATAGGTTTAGGAGAAATGCTTCAGGTTCCTGTGTTTTGATCATTGGGAAATTTGTCAATAAAAATCCGTGTGTTGAATCCAGAGCTCTCTCTCGCTCCTGTCTCGTCGCTCTCTCTTCCTCCCCCGCCACCATCATCACCACTACCAGCACGTGAGAGAAGAAGAAGAGGAAGATGAAGAAGAAAAGAACAGAAGAAGAAAGGCCAGGGAGCATCTGCCTCTGGAGACTCTGCACCAGCTGCAGCTTCCACCTCTTGCAGCAGAGAGCTGCTCCTGCTTCCATCGGGACTTTATGGCAGAGAGATTGAACAGGGACTGGAGAGCCTTGGGCTCTTTGCCTTTGGAGCCTGACGTGCCTTGACAAGAAACAACTTTACAGCAGCCAGCAGCTGCTCTGCTCTGGGAAGATCTAAAGCCACAACCAATCCTCACAGCCGGTCCCAGTCCTGGTCCCTGTCCCCATTCCCAGTCCCTGTCCCCATTCCCTGTTCTATTCTCAGTCATGGTCTCGATCCTGTAGTTCCAGACCCTGTCCCTTATTCCTTGTTCCCTTCACGCTCTCAGTCTTTTAATCCAGCTCCCTGTCCCCATTCTATCAGCCAAATTCCTGGTCCCTGTCCTCCTTCCAGTCCCCTTCCCACACCTAGTCCCATTCTCAGTTCCACTTCATTATTCCCATTAGCATTCTTGGTCCCTGAACACATTCCCTGTCCCTGTTCCCTTTTTAGTCCCATTTCCAGTTCTGTTCCTTATCCCTGTCTCATATTCCAGGTCTTGGTCCCTGTCGAGGTCCCTGTCCCCATGACAAGTGCAGAATTCCCAGTCCCTGATCGCATTCCCATTCCCTGTCCCGATTCCTGGTCCCTGCCCCATTCTAGATCTGCATTGTTATAAATTTATCTGTTATAAATCGATCAACTCCAATAAATGGAATCAATAAAGAATTTATTGAGCGAGCAGCAATAAGCAAATCAGCGCTGGGGTCCGGGGAGTCTCCGCTCCACCAGCGGCGTGCACCCCACTCCGTGTCAGTCCCTCTGTTATTTTCATCTTCTCCCGTGTCCCTGCCTTTCAGCATCTTCTCACGTTCTTTCTGTGTCTGCACAGCCAGTTGCTGGGGACTCTTCTGGCTCCTGGTGGTAGAGGGGAGGAAGGCTGTGGTCTTCTTCTCTTAGCCATTGGTTGACTTTTTCCTATCTTTTTTTTCAATCATCCACAAACTGGGCACATACAGATGTTTGTGGTTATTACAGACATAATCTTTCAGCTAGCTTAAGCAAGTTTCAGTGGTCTTTTGGCCGTATTCCCTAATTTAGCAATGTTTGATTAGCAAAGTCTTACATGTACTCTGTTACAATTCCCCCTTTTTATCATTTTTGCTGATCAAATCTTTGCAATTCTGCGTGGCTCAGTTCTAACCCTTCGTCCTGTATAGGCTCATACTGTGCTCTTACCAACATTAAGTGCAGGGCTTCCAGCTTTCTTTTGACTATTGAATGATTTTGTTAAAAATACATGGTCCAAAGGTCAACACTAAAATCACCAAAATTAGGGGTCCTGCAATAGTGGACAGCAGGGTAGTTAGCCATGGAGAATGGTTAAACCAGGACTCATACCAGCTCTGCTGCAGTTCTCTTTCTCATTTTTGTTTCTCTAGGCCCTCCCTGAGTTCAGTCATGGCATCCCTAACAACTCCAGTATGGTCTGCATAAACACAACACTGTTCCCCTAGTGCAGCACATAATTCTCCTGTTGTAAAAACATAAGGTCAAGTCCCCTATGGTTTTGCAATACTACTTCTGACAGCGATCTTAACCATTTTTCTAATGGACTGATTGATTTTTCAATTGGAATTACATCCTTATCTACAGCTTCCGAGTGATTGAAACTTTTGGTTCTGCTGCACAAGTGAGGTTATCCCTGTCCCTGCACCTGCAATTCCTACAGCCATCAGGGTGGCTATAGTCAAAGTGATAAATGGTTCTCGTTTTTGTAAATGATGGTTTGGAGAGTTCTGATTATCATACACAAATTCTTCAGGGTGGTATGTGATTCTGGGAATGATCATCACTTGTCCTGTTTGGATTATTCCCCCACTGTTTTCTCTCTTGGGAGGTATACATTTTTTTGGTTTCCATTCTACACTAAGAGCTTTATTTCTTCCTGCTCCTGGATTCCTGTGTGATGCAATTGTTTAACATCCCCAATGTGCACAATAATACTGTCCAGGGCTATTACAATACCCTCGTCCGGGGTTGGAGCTAGGACAGAAATAGAATCCTTTCAGATTTGAGCAAGGGCCTATGGGCACTATTTGGCACAGAGTGATCGTGAAACTAGGTGCTCCAGGAGTTGTAATAGTCTGTATCACATGTTGATCTTCCTATCTAATTAAGCACCACTTAAATGGTTGATGGAGGTTACCTTCTGCCCACGCTCCCTTTTCCTATATGCAGCCTAAAATGATTATCAAATACATAAAGTAAAAGAAAAGTGGTGGATTCCTTTTCTGAATTAAAATTCCCCTTGCTGGTTCCTGCAATGCTGTAATTTTGGCCTCAGTTTCTGTGCTTCCCTTAGGTGAAAGGCTGGGGGATTTTGTGGTCGGGGTCCATAGGATGTGTTTGTGCTGACCCCTGGGGCTTTCCAGCATTCTCCCCTTCCTTACGTCTCTGCCTCCTTCGCCTACACGTTTTCCTTACAAATTTTACACCTTATGCATGCAGAAGTATAACATATACAATCTTTTCCAAGACATAATATGGTATCAACTTAATTCATTAGTTCTTTTATGCAGTTTAAGATCAGTGTCTCTGGGTTTCCCTGGCATTCCCACTGCTCCTCATGGAGGGCTCCTTTCACTCGACTGGCGTCCAGCCCCGCTCAGCAGTTCCAGTGGCAGTTTCTGTGGTGAGTGACACAAGACAAGGTCCCTCCCAACGAGGGGTCAGTGAGGTCCCTTTCTGTGTTCTAATTAGAACTCTATCCCCTGGTTTTTTGTTGTGGATTGCAATCTCAAGTGGAGGTCTTTGCACCACAAGGCTCTTGTTTAACAACTGACCTCGTCAAACCATGAGTTGTGTAACGAACTGTTGGAGCTGGTGATTGTCAAGCATGGGATGGTCTCTGGGAATGTCTAGATCTTATGGCATTCCATACAGCATTTCAAAAGGGGAAATTCCTACATCAGTATGAGGTTGAGTCCTGATATTATTAAGACTAATGGGAAACACTTTACCCAAGACATCTTAGTTTTCATGGTTAATTTGGTTAGCTGTTTCTTTATTTCCCCGTTAATCCTTTCCACTTTTCTTGAGCCAAGGGGTATAATATTCCCATTTAGTTCCCAGGGCAGCAAAGACTTTCTTTATTATCTTAATGCTTATAGCAGTTCCTTAGGGACTGCTTCTTGGCCATCGGGAAGCTCCCATTTTCCTTCTTCAGCCTCTTTTGCTCCTATTTGTGCTAACTTGGCTTTTTTGAGGTTTGGTTTTTTTTTTTTTTGGGGGGGGGGGTGTTGTTGTTTTAGGGTTTTGTTTTGTTTTGTTGTTTTACTGTAAAGGTGAACAAATAATGCTTTTTCCCATGTAGAGAAACAAAATTATGTGTAATATCATAACAACTACAGTGTAAAGCTTCACTTTTAAAATCATCCCAACATTTATGACAGGGAGGTTCAAATAAATCTAGCCCACAAGTCAGACATTTTTCTCATGCCCATTCTTCTTCACTTTCTTTTTCTCTTATTACCACCAAGGCCGCCTTTTTAGCTTCCTGATCTGCTAGGTTATTTCCCCTAACTAGTGGAGTTAGTCCCTTTTGATGCCCTCTTCAATGAATTACTGCTATTCCTTCAGGCCCTCACAAGGCATATAAAATCTGAATTATTAATTCCTGGTGAATCAATTATTTTCTCTGTGAGTTTATTAATCCCCTTTCTCCCCAGATTTTCCTAAAGATATGTACTATGCCAAAAGCATATTTAGAATCTGTATAGATGGTTCCCACTTTTCCTTTTAACAAGTTGAGTGCTCTTAAAACTGCATCCAGTTCACAAGCCTGTGCTGACCAGCTAGGACTTAGCAGGCCTGACTCAATTACCTCAAAACTTTTACCATTAATTATGGCATATCCTGATTTCCTCTTACCCTCAACTACCTGGGGTGATCTGTCCACAAGAAGTTTTTCTCTAGTTTCTAATTTCTCTTCCTGAAAATCTGGTCTAATTTTGGTTTGCTCTTCAATGTTCTGTAAACAATCACGTGTAATAGATTCGGTTGGTTCCCCGTACAAAAACTGGACCAGATTTTGTAAACTGGTTACCCCAAGCTCTAATCAGGATAAAGATATTAAGATCCCTTCATACTTTAAAAGTCTAGCATCAGTAATCCATTGTCTGGTTTTTTGTTGTAAGATTCCCCTAATGTTATGGGGGAACAATACTTTCAGTTCTCCTCCAAAGGTTATTTTCTGTGCTTCTCCTACCAGGAGCTGCAGCCACCACGGCTTGTAGGCACGTGGGCCAGCCTCTGCTTACAGGATCTAAAAGGTTTGAAAGATATCCTATAGGCTTCTTCTTCCCAGCCCAATCCTGTGCTAATACCTCAAATGCAGTTTCTTCATCTATGTTTATGAATAAGAAAAAGGATTTTCAGACATCTGGTAAACTTAATACAGGGACAATTACCAGATCTGTTTTAAGAACTTCTAATTGTTTGTCATCTTCTTCTGACCACTTCAGTAACCTTTCATTTGTAACTTTACTATATAAAAATTTGACATTTTTACTGTAAACCTCAATCCATTGCCTACAATATCCCAAAAAGTCTAACAGTTGTCTCACTTGTCTCTTATTTCGAGGAGTTGGTAGTGATAAAATACTGTTGACCCTGTCAGGGTCTAAGGTCTTAGTTCCTCTGCTCAACCTGTGCCCCAGATATTTTACTTCTCTTTCTACAAATTACAATTTTGATTGGGACACTTTGAGTCCCTGTAAACTCAAATAGTGTAATAATTTGATACTTTCTTGCCTCACTTTTTCCTCATCCTGTCCAGCCAGTATTAAATCATTCACATATTGGACTAAAATTACGCCTTCATCCAATTCATACTCCCTCAAAATTTGTTCCAGTGCCTGGCCAAACAGGTTAGGAGACTCTGTGAATCCTTGGGGCAACACTGTCCACCTCAACTCTTGTTTCCTGTGTGTATCTGGGTCTTAAGTAAGACCCTGGGTCTTCCACTGGGGTGGAAGGATCCAACCCGAATATAATTGCAAGTTCTTTCTAAGTCTTTCCAGCCAATCACGGGAGTCTCATTTTTCTTTTGCTTGTTAAAGGCCTTATTGATATTTTGTCCTCTAGGGACAGACTCCCTAATCCCCTGGATAATGATGTTCCCTAAGTCCTGCATATGTCCCCTATCAGCATCATTCTGATTATTCCAGGGCAGCCTCTGTAGGGGCCGTTTGGTATCTGCTGCAGGCCCCTGTTGATGTTGTTGATCTCAAAGCCTCATTCCCACCCTCCAGATCATATCTCGCTCTCTGCTGTTAATGAGATTCCTAATATGGCCTGTAATTCCTCCCAGGTGTGTATGTTAAACCCAAGAATTGATCTACCCATTTGGCCACCCCAAGGGATCCTCCAATAAACTCCCCATTTCTTTCTTAAAATCTCTCACATCCCCAGAGTTCAGAGTAACAGAGACATACCCCATTCCTGGCTGGGCCCCCCCCCATTGCTACTTCCCTAAGAGGATATGAGGCATTCCCTGCCTCCTGCTTTCTGGCTCTACTTCTGGCAATTCTCGGGGTGGGTTCGGAAGTGTCTGGAGAGGAGTCGGAATCCTCTGCCCCCTGAGGGGCAGGTGGGACAGCTGGAAGAGGTGGAGGGACATATGGAGGGGGAGAGGTTGGTATATCTTTCTCATTCCTAGTTTTCTTCTTCCTTAGCCCCCACTTTTCTTTCAATGGAAATAAAAGTGCTCGAGTTTCGGAGCCTATCCATAAAAATCCTATATTCAGTCTTCTAAACTAAAGGGCTCCTTTGAGCTTACAAAAGTATTTAGGGCCTGGCATATCCAGTCCTCAAAGGCTCCAAACACTGACCAAAAAAGATGATCTCCCCTAATCTGCATTCCCCCTCAATTTCCATACAACAATGGACCATTTTTGTTTTATTCTTACCCTGCCTAGAAGGGTATGCATCCCAAAAATTTGTCATTAGTCCTAACGGGCTATCTGATGGCATTTGTGGAAGTCTAGCCTTCACTTTCTGATCCCATGGGATCAGAGGGCTTGCTTTTCCTCTGTCCAATCTTCCGAGGTGCCTTCTGTCACTCACACATGCACTTCCCCTGGTCGTGGCCCAGCTCTTGGTGGAGTTTGGGAACCCCCTGCTGAGTGTCCCCACTCACGCCGCCCTCCCTGGGGTGGGCAGAGGCACAGCTCAGGAAACCCAGCCCCAACCCAATGGAAAACTGGCCTATGCTCACGCGTCCTGCATCTCCCTCCGGACTCTGTGCACGAAGATCATGGGGCATCACCGGGTTTATTTGCTTGGCTGCCTAATTTTAGGTTTGTGGGTAAAGGTTTTGTCATAGGAGCACCGTAACAGAGGCCGCTTTTCAGCAGGGCGCCTCCCCTGCAAGGGTTCCAGGCCAAACAGCCTTTATCCAAATCAAATTTGTTATAAATTAGGCTGTAATAAATTGATCAACTCCAATAAATGGAATCAATAAAGAATTTATTGAGCAAGTGGCAGCAAGCAAATCAGCGCTGGGCATCCAGGGAGTCTCCGCTCCACCAGCGGCGCGCACCCCACTCCGTGTCAGTCCCTCTGTTATTTTCATCTTCTCCCGTGTCCCTGCCTTTCAGCATCTTCTCACGTTCTTTCTGTGTCTGCACAGCCAGTTGCTGGGGGCTCCTCCTGGCTCCTGGTGGTTGTGGGGAGGAAGGCTGTGGTCTTCTTCTCTTAACCATTGGTTGACTTTTTCCTATCTTTCTTTTCAAGCATCCACAAACTGGGCACATCCAGGATGTTTGTGGTTATTAGAGACATAATATTGCTTAAGCAAGTTTCAGTGGTCTTTTGGCCGTATTCTCTAATTTAGCAATGTTTGATTAGCAAAGCCTTACACATACTCTGTTACACTGGGAGTGACTGCGACTGTACTGGGGGCAACTGGGAGAACTGGGAACACACTGGACAAAAGCTGGAGGAACTGGCAGCAACTGGGACCCTGCTGGGAGCAAATTGAATCATCAGAGGGAATTACTGGGAATAGCTGGGTTCACACTGGGAGCAACAGGGATCCCGCCAGCACCGAGGGGAAGTGACCAGGATCATACTGGGAGTGACCGGGCTCATACTGGGAGCAGCCATTCCCGGCACCGGGACCCTCGAACCCCTTTGCGGCCATCGCTCCCCTCCAGCCCCAGCACCCCCGCCGGGGTCCCGGCAATCCCAGGGGTCCCTCCCCCCTCTCGGGGTCCCGCTTTGGGGTTCTGGGGCTCTCCTCTCTCTGGGGTCCCGCTCAGGGAAGCCGCGGCTCTCCCGGGGCTCCCCAATCCGGTGTCCCCCCGCCGATGCCGCCGGCCCCGCGCGGTCCCCACGGGCCCCGGCAGAGCTCGCAGGGCCCGGCCCGGGAAGCCCAACCCCCATTGCGGGGAGACCCGCATCCCCCCGCCCCCGCCGGGGCTCTGCCGCCACCGAGACCCCCAAAAACACCTCCCGGGGACCCCCCGATGTCCCCCCGAGGGGCATCTGCGGCTCGGCTCTGGAGCACTGAAAGCTCCAAACATCCCCCCCAACATACCCCAAACCCAGAGACCCCCCCGGGATATTTGGGGCGAGCTCCCCCTCCCCGGGCACCTGGGATGTGGGGCGATGGTCCCGGGGGGGCTGCGAGTTCAGGGAGCTCCGGGATAGCGTGGTTCATTCGCTCCTTCTCTCCTCCTGCTTCTGCGGCTGCTTCTTCCCTCCTCCTCCCCCGTTTGGAACAGGGAGGGGATGGGTCAAGGGAAGGGCAGGAACTGTGAGGGGAAGGGGGCGGGGCCAAAGGGCCACACAGTCCTAAAAGGGCCTGGTTTGGTCTAAAATCACCCAAAAGAGCCTCAAATGCAGCCTAAATTCACCAGGTTTGGCCTAAAATCAGCCAAAGGGTTCTCAAATCCACACCAATGGGGTTTAAAATCCTGAAAATGTACTTAACATTGTCCAAATGGTGCCTAAAATCCAAGCTAAAACTGCCCAGTTTATCCTAAAATCACCCAAACAGGCCTAAAATCTTTGGTATGGAGACTGAGACCAAAATGGGCTCCAGAACTGGCACTGGGACCAAGACTGAGACCAGCACCAACACTGGGACCAGCACCGGGAGAATTCTGGGACTGGGAGCGGCACCGGAACCAGCACCGAGACTGAGATTGGCACTATGAGCACTCTGGGACCAGCACCAGAACCAGCACCGAAACTGAGATTGGCACTATGAGCACTCTGGGACCAGCACCGGAACCAGCACTGGGACCAGATCCACTCCGACACTCTGACTGAGACCAAGACTGAAAACAGAACCAGCACCAAGACTGGTACCCATATAGGACTGAGACTGAGACCAAGACCAGCCCTGCTCTGGGATTGAGATCAACACTAGGATCAAATTCAGCACCAGGAGCGCTCCAGGACTGCTCCAAGACTGGGACCGACACCGGGAGTGCTCTGGGACCTCCACGTTCACTCCGGGGAGTTTTGGCTGTGCTCCCGAACGGGACTGGGAGGGACCCCTGGGTGGGGCAGGGCCCCATCGGTTCACATCGTCCTGGTGCAGCCAGAACGGTCCATATGGTCCCAGTTTGTAAAGTCCCAGTCCATGTGTTCCCAATTTCTACAATGCCAGTCCATGTGTTCCCAGTTTGTACAATCCCTGTCCATGTGTTCCCAGTTTGTACAATGCCAGTCTGGAAGGCCCTGATCCATCTGGTCCCAGTCTGTGCAGTCCCAGTCAGGAGGATCCCAGTCCATGTGATCCCAGCCCCCATTATCCCAGTCTGGATGCTCCTGCATGGATCACTGGAATACCAGTTCCCAGCCAGGAAAAGTTGTTCCTGCCTGTACTGGTTTTGGTTCTCCAATTTGAGATTTCCCAGCCAAGGCACCTATTTATATCACAGCTTTAGCACCCTGATCTTGTTCCCAATCCCTATCTCGTTCCTGTTCCCCTTCCCAAACTTGTTCCCATTCCCAATCCTGTTCCCAATCCCTAACTCGTTCCTGTTCTTGATCCCATTCTCAATCTTCTTACTGTTCCCATTCCCAGTCCCGTTCCTGATCTAAATCTCATTCCTATTCCCATTCCAATCCCAATCCCATTACTGGTCCTGATCCCTATCTCGTTCCCATTCCCAATCTTCATCCTATTCCTGTTCCCATTCTCAATTCCAATCCCATTCTGATTCCCACTTCTGTTCCCGTTCCCATTCCCAATCTCATTCCCATTTCTGATCCCTATTCCATTTGATCTTAATCCCTTTCCCAATACTGATTCCTTTCCCATTCCCAAACTCGATTGCATTCCCAATCGCTATTTCATTCCCAATCCCGATCCCGATCCCGATCCTGATCCCGTTCCCATTCCCAACCCTGATCCTGTTCCCAATCCCGTTCCCGGTCTCTCTGCTGTTTCCAGGGAATCGTTTTGATCTCAACCTTCACCCCAAACTGAGGGGGTCAAAACCCCCCAATCCCCAAATGTTGGGGGTTTGAAGTATTTGGGGTGTCCAACACCTCTGATCCTAAAATTTGGGATTCAGCCCCCCTGATCGCCAAATTCTGAGGTCAAAACCCCCCAAACCCAAACCCTGGGGTGTCAAACCCCCCCAGATCACAAATTTTAGGATCACCTCAGCCCCCAACTGCTAACTCTGGGGTTAAATCCTCCAAATCCCCAAAATTTGGTGTCAAACCTCCCCAAACCCCAAATCCTGAGGTGTAAAACACCCTTGACCCCAAATTTTAGGATCACCCCCCCCCTCCCAGACCCCAAACTTTGGGATTAAACCCCCCAATTCCCAACCTCTGGGGTTTGAAATATTTGGGGTGTCCAACCCCTGATCCCAAAATTTGGGTTAAATGCCCCTGATCCCCCAATTCTGGAGTCAAACCTGCTGATCCCAAACCCTGGCATGTCAACCAACCAAACTTTAGGATCAAACCTCTCCCTTCCCCAAACTTTGGGGTCAAACCCACCAAACTCCCCCCACCCCAACCACTCCAAGCAGGGGGACACAGCTGGGCTCATTTAGGGTTGATTTAAGGTTGATTTGGGATTCATTTGGGGTGGGGGCAGCTCCTGGTGCAATGTCTGCAGAGACCCTGGCTATGATGCTGGGAAAACCCCCAAAAACCCCAGTGGAACCCCAAAAACACCTGGGGAAACCTAAAAAGGGAATTTGGGGTGGGAAAAGGAGATTTTGGGATGGAAAAGGACATTTGGAAGGAGGAAAGGGGGATTTGGGGTGGGGATTGAGGATTTTGGGTGGGAAAAAGGATTTGGGGTAGACAGGAAAGGACCTTGGGTGGAAGAAGGGGATTTGGGGTGGGAAAAGGAGATTTTGAGATGGGAAAAGGGATTTGAGATGCACAAAAGATTTGGGCTGTGCAAAGGCAAATCTGGGGTCTTAAAAGGACACTTGGGGTATACAAAGAAGAATTTTGGGGCTAAAAACCAAGGATTTGGGATAAAAAAAGAATTTGGGATAAAAAAAGGAAAATCTAAAATTAAAAAAAAGGAAGATTTGGGATAAAAAAGGGAGGATTTGGGGGAAAAAATGGAGGATTTGGGCTGAGCTGAACTTACCTGGGAGAGTGGGGGCAGGTGGAAGCTTTGGGAGAGGGTCAGGGCCATTTTTGGGGCAGTTTTGAGGGATTTTTGAGGCATTTGTATGGGATTTGGAGTCAGTTCAATGAAATTTGTGGACAGTTTTCTAGGATTTTTTGTGTTTTGGGCTGGTTTTGAGCAATTCTGGGATTTTGGGGGCAGCATTGAGAGATTTGGGGGGGGGTTGTGTGGGAGCCCAGGGCATACCCCTGGCCTCCTTGGGGGTCTCAAAACCCCCCTGGCAAGGGTCTCAAAGACTCCTGAGTGAGATCCTAGTGTCTCAGGCACTGAACTTTAACCTCTGGGGAAAATTACAAACCCAGAGGGAATGGAAACAAGCTACCAAAATTAGTGAAGTGTAAATTAGATTGTTAGAACCGAGATAAATAGACTTTTGGGAATGTTTATGATAAGGGACACGTGGCCAAGATGGAGAATTTGGGGGGTGGACACCTTTTCCTCCTTCTTCTCCATGTCATCCATGCTGGGTGACACGTTGGCATTCTTGGATTGCATGGGGTCAGGGCTGGACCATTTAATAAAATTGTATTGTATTGGGAAAATTTTGTAAACATGTAATACGTAGTACAAACTATATAAGATAAGCCCTGCCTTCACCAGGCAGATTCCACCATGGATGCCAGGCTGAGCAGACCCTGCTGGCCAGGCAAAACGTCCCTGAAATATGAAACAATAAACAATCCTTGGGAAAAAAAAAAAATGGCTCCAGCAATCTCTCTTCAGCTGCTTCAGGAAAAACCAGGGTTTGAACCACCTTCGTGTCTCTCTGGGATGATCTCAGGGCAAAGGAGAAACCCCAGACTGGCCCACCTGGCGTCCCTGGCTGAGCATTGACATCTGGCATCCCCCTGGCTGGGCAGTGACATTTGTCGTCTCTGGATGCACCACAGTCCACAAAGGTGGGTGCGGACCCCCAGAAGGGCAAGGTCAAGAAGATGCACAGAGATGGAGGAGACCCCCCCCAGGCAGAGACATTTGGCACAGACCCTGGTGGATCCTTGTAGCCTGCAAAGGCAGGTACAGACCCCCAGAATACCGAGCTTCAGGAGAGGCACGCTGTTGAGGAGGATTGTGGAGGAGATGGGCCTTAATCAGCTGCCCCAGAACCTCTACCAGGGTCTCCCAGTGCAGCCAGAGCCGCTGGGGCTGGGGTTCCCAAAGCCCTGAGCAACCTCCAAGTCCCTCCCAGAAACCTTCAACTCCCTGGAACCCAGCATCCCCCACATCCCCTGGAATATGTTCCCATGTGCACAACCATGTCTTTATTCAACATCTTCATTTTTACCTGGATGTCAGTATTCGGGAAAGACAAAGCGAAATGCAAAGATAATCCAGGCAACAGGGAGCCAGGAGGATGTGGAGCCCCCAGCCAGGTGTCTTCCCAACACGGATCAGCAGCACCAGGGCTCAGGGGGGCTCTGCCCACCAAGGGTCACTGGGGATCATCCAGCGCGGATCCTGCCGTGGGGATGGAGCTGCAGCAGGGCACGAAGCGCTTCCCACACTCGGGGCACTCACAGGGCTTCTCTCAGTGGAGACTCCGTTGGTGTTGGGTCAAGTGAGAGCTCTGTGAGAAGCTCTTTCCACACTCAGGACACTCGTAGGGTCTCTCCCCAGTGTGGATGAGCCGGTGGGTGACAAGGGTGAAGTTTGTCTTGAATCCCTTACTGCAGTCACGGCAGAAGGGCCTCTCATGCCAGTGAGTGCGATAGTGCTGGAGGAGACTGGACCTTCGCTGAAACCTCTTCCTGCATTTATCACACTCATAGGGTCTCTCCCCTGTGTGGATGAGTCGGTGGCTGATGAGGGTGGAGTTTCGATTGAAGCTCTTTCCACAATCGGGGCAGCAGAAGGGCCTCTGCCCTGTGTGAATGTGATAGTGCTGGAGGAGATGGAAGCTCCTCTGAAACCTCTTCCTGCATTTATCACACTCGTAGGGCCTCTCCCCAGTGTGGCTCCTCTGGTGCACAGTCAGGTTTGAGCTGTCGCTGAATCTCTTCCCACACTCTCCACACTCGTAGGGCCGTTCCCCTGTGTGGATCCTCTGGTGTTTGATCAGGCTGGATCTCCACCTGAAGCCCTTCCCACATTCCGAGCACTTGTGGGGCTTCTCCCCATGGTGAAGCTGCTCACGCAGCCCCAGCTCTGAGCTCCGGCCGCCTCCCCGGCCCAGGCTGGCTCTTTCCTGCTGGAATCCCCGGGCTGTGCGTTTGCAGCCCCTCCTGCTGCGGGATCTGCGGGGCTTTTCCTCCCCGTTGCATTCCTGCACCGTGGAGCCACTGCAAACGGCCTCTTGCCCGAGGCTGTGCCGCAGGGATTTGTCCTCCCTGCTGTCCGTGCTCAGCTCCTTGTCTGGGGGAGGAAGGACAAGGACAGGATGGGATTTGTCTCTGTGCCAGAGGGAAAGGCAAGGAGATCCCTCCAGGGCTGTGCTGCAGCCGGGGCCATGCTGGGCTGGGAGACGGAGCAGGACACAGGGGGAAAGGGGCACTGACTTCCTCCACACCTGCCTGCGGCTCCCGGGCCATCAACTTCGTCCTGATAGCTTCCTCCTCCTTAATGCAGCCAAGGTTTGGGAAATCCTGGTTTGGGGGGAAAACAAGGGCTGAGCGCGTTGGGTTTGATGGTGGCGCTGCCCAAGGGCAGCTGGAGCAGTCAGCGCCCCTTTCAGCCTCGGGGGCCCGGAGCCCGCTCAGCACCAACCTCCCGCACCCCTCCAGGCTGCCGGGGGTCCCCCGGCTCTGGGATCGCCCCTCTGGGCTCTCCCCGCTCCGGGGCTCCCGCCTTCCCCCCTGGCTCTGCCGGGGATCCCCAGGGTCGATATCGCCCCGTCCCCGCCGATACCGGGCGATCCCACATGGGAGCCGCCAAGATCCCGCAGCGCCATTTCCGGCTCGGCTTTGCGCTCCTGCAAGATCCAAGCATCCCCTGAAACGCAAAATAAAACCCTCCCGGAGCCCCGCATGATGGATTTGGGGCGAGCTCCCCCTCCCCGCACACCTGAGGGATTTTGGGGGGCGATGCTGCCGCACCCGGGGTAGCTGCGACCGCAGAGACCAGACGGGAAAAGCGCGTGGCTCCAAAACCGCTCCTCCTTTTCCTGCCGCTCTTCCTGTGTCCCTCCTCTTCCTCCCGCTGCTTCTCTTCCGTGTCTTCCCGCTTCTTCTCCTCCTCCCGCTCCTCCTTCGCTCCCAGCGGTCTCCCAGTGCAGCCAGAGCCGCTGGAACTGGGGTGCCCAACGCCCTGAGAAACCCCCCAGGTCCCTCCCAGGACCCCTCAAATCCCTGGAACCGAGCGTCCCCCGCATCCCCTGGAAGATCCCCCCGTGTCCCCAAGCAGGTCGGTATTTAACATCTTTGTTTTTACCCTGGTTTTGGGTGTTTGGGAAGGACAAAGAGAAATGCAGAGAAAATCCAGGCCACGGGAAGGGTGTGCAGCCCCCAGCCAGGTGTCTTCCCAACACGGATCAGCAGCACCAGGGCTCAGGGGGGCTCTGCCCACCGGGGATCCCTGGGGATCATCCAGCGCGGATCCTGCCATGGGGATGGAGCTGCAGCAGGGCACTGTCTTGGTTTGACAGACAGGTGTCTGCTGAGGAGCTCTGGAGCTTCTCTGGAAACGGAAAATGGAAACTCCCTCCCTCTAAATTCATATGACTTGGAAATTAAGGAGCTCCCTGGCAAAGATATGGAATTTAGAGTAGCAGTTTTTCACTGGGAAAATGAAAATAAAAGTCTATTAATATAAAAACCAAGACACTGGCAAGGTCAGAATGCAGCCTGTAACCCTGTTGCTCAGGATGTTGGTTACAGTCTGAATAATGGTATCTGTAGTTTTCTTGGAGGGACAGATGTGGTTTTGTTGAAGCAATGATTTTGGAGAAGGGTGTAGTTACTTTTTTAACATCTAGTGGTGATGAAGATAGGCCTGGTCTTCTTCTGGGAATTTAGTGGGAAAGTCTGCTCTGATGTTTCAGATTTCAGATTTTATTTAGGTAGGAAATACTTGGCTTTTCTCCTTGGGTGGGGCGTCTCCCATAAGGTATAACTCCTTGTGGGGAGGAGTTCTGAGGGATGGGTCATGGCAGAGATAAGGAGCCCTGCTCCACCTGGTTTCAGCAGATGCTGATAGAATGTATACTTCTGCTTGCATCTTGCATTGCAACTTAAGACATGATCTACTCCTTATTCTATTACCATCTGCATCATACCTTAATTAATACCTTCTTTCAACTCTGCTCTAGATTTTTATCCACAGTGAAACTTTACACACAGTTCTCACTTAAGATTAGGTTTTTCTGTGGTACTCACTGGGTTTTTTATCTTTCTGCATTACCTACTAAGTGTAACTAGGTTTTTGAACAAAAACAATTCTACGGATTACTTTGCCTTTGCTTGTGGTGGGCCTAATCTAAACAGTCTTAAAATACCTTTTATGTGTACTACAGGGACTTTATCCCCATGCACTGTGTGCAAAGCTTCAGACTGGGCAGGTCTTACTTGAGTGATGGACTCTCAGGTGTTGACTATTTAGGTGGCTTTAGTTAAGTTCATTTCTCAATTTTTGGATGTCTCCCTGCCAAGTGCCTTTAGGGTAATTTTAAGTAGTCTGTTGTACAGTTCAACTTTGTTGGCAGCTGGTGAGTGATAAGGGATATCATCTATTTATTCAGTATCCTGGTTTTTGGCTGAGGTGTTTCTAAGGCTGTTCTTGAAATGGGTCCTGTTGTCTGAAGTTTCTCTCAGGGGTGCTGTGTCTTTATAGGACTTGCTTTTTTGGGCTTCAGACGGTGTTTTGAGTAGTAGTGTGAGGTACAGGGTGGGTTTCTAATGATCTAGTGGTGGCTTCTACCATTGTGCTCACGTAGCACTTGCCTTGGGGGATTTGAGGCAGTGTGATGTAGTTCATTTGTTTGGCTTCTTTATACTTATATTTGGAATACTGCCCCCATATTAGGGAGGCTTTATCTGCTTGGCTTGATTGATTTTAGCACATGTCTTACAGTTATGAATAACTTGAGAAGTGCAATTTATAGTTAAATCTGCTTTTCAGTTTTGTGCCTACTTATAGGTGGCATTTTTGCCTTGATGCCTTGAGGCAGTATGGGCCTATTGAGCTAGGAACAACTCTCCCTTATGTTGCTAATTTGAATTTATTTGTGACGTCTCTATTTTTGCAGTTTGATCTCCTTGCTCCTTGTTTTAGTGTTCTTTATTCGCCTGACTTTTGGGGACGTGGCCATCTCCCTGATGGACTTTTACAGAGAGTTTGTCTGAGTGGCAATGTTTTTGCACTCATCAGCAGCCTCAATTGGTTTTCCTTTATGTTGCTAGCTGGCCTTTTTTCACCTTTCTAGCTAACTCCACAGAGCATTGGTTACTATTTCTGATTCAGTATAAAGGTAGAGCTTTGGCCAGTTCTCTCTTTCAGCAGTGTCCAGGGCCAGCTGAATGGCTTTGAGTTCAGCAAGTGCACTTGATTCACCTTCTCCTTCAGTAGCTTGTGTGACTCGTCGTGTGGGGCTCCCTGCGGCCACTTTCCACTTCTGGTTCATCTCAACCATGAGACAGAAACTGTCAGTGACAAGAGCACAGCGTGTTTCTTGTGCTGGTAGTTGGTTGTATGGTGGAGCTTTTTAGCCTGGGTTACTTGTTTCTGCTCCTTTTTGTTAGTGAGACTAAGTTTTTATCTTGTGGCAGGTTTTAACTGTTTTTAAAATTTCAGGGTGATTTGTGTTTCTAATCTGGCCGTGCTGTGTGATGAGAGCAATCCATGGGCTCCATGTGGTGTGGGTGGCGTGGTGGGTAGAGGAGCCTTTTCTTTAAACATCCACCCCAGCACCGGGAGTCAGGGTGCCAGGAGGAGTTGTACTTTTGTGATAATTTCTTTTGAGGTGGCTTCAACTTTCTTTTTATAGGCGCATAAGATTTTGTTGGGTTTTTGGGTTTTTTTTGGTGAGTGTAGTTTGCTTCAGACTTTGTGTAACTTTGACTCTAGAATTCTAGTGCTCGGCCTCGAGTCTCCCCAGGCACCTTCTGCTAAAGGCTCCAGGACAAGCCATTGTTCTTGGCTGCAGAGTAAAGCACATTCCTCACCTCTGGTCCCGTCCTGACTGGGCCAAGGGCACTGCATGAGCGATTTTCTGCTTGGTCTGGGTGAAGGTTTGTTGCTGTTCAGGGCCACAGCTGGAATTGTTCTTCTTAGGGTGAGCAAGTAGAGCACTCAGGAATGCATTTTCTAAAAACCTTTGGCCCCTAGGAAAGCTTCTGTTTCCTTCTTGCTGCTTGGTGGAGGCACTGTGATGATCTCATTGATCATTTCAGTGGGATCTGGCTCTGTCCATCTTGCCACTCTACTCCCAGGAACTGGATCTCTCAGGCAGGTCCCTTGACTTTGCTCTTCTCCATGGCGAAACCTCCTTCCAGCAGAATCTGGATGATCCTCTCTGCATTCTCAAATACTTTTATTGCCGTGTTCCTCCACACAATGATGTTATTGATGTATTGCAGATGTTTTGCAGCTTTACCCTTTTCCAGTGCAGCCTGGATCAGCCCGTGGCAGATGGTGGGGCTGTGTTTCCACCCCTGGGGCAGTCGGTTCCAGGTGTGCTGCACGTCCCCCCAGGTGAAAGCAAACTGAGGCCTGCACTCTGCTGCCAAAGGAATGGAGAAAAATGCATTGGCAATGTCAATGGTGCCACTTTGCTGCCTTGGGCTCCAGCTCCTCCTGGAGATCCAGCGTGTCCAGCACGGCAGCGCTCAGCACTGGAGAATCAACGACTGGGAGAGAGAGGGGGTCTACTGACTGCTGATCAGAATCCAAATTAGCTCTCAGCTACATGTGCTTATATACCATTTTTAGGAAAGCTGGTAATTTTTTACCACATTGTTTGGGTTAAACATCACACAGACAAGCTTACACATTTGCAACATTTCTATTTGATTCATTCTTCTTTCCTGTCACCAGTCTTGATGCAATCTTCATGGAGTCTTCAAAGCTCTTTTTGCTCTTGCCAAGGCATCTTGGTTATCAAGCTGCTTATGCTAATTAAATCCACAGTACTCTGTCTTAGCTCCCACAGTGGAGTCACTTCATTCAAGGCACAATAGCCTAGATTTCATCCTGGTTTCAGCCTAGTTTCAGCCTAGTTTCAGCCTAGTTTTAGCCATTCCCCATATCATTTCAGTGTTGGACAGTGCTGCAGTGCCCAGAGCCCTGCCAGGCCCGGTGCCCCAGGACAGACACCCCAAGCCCCCCTGCCAGGCCTGGCTTTGCAGGCCGGGCTGTGCGGGGCCAGAGCAATTGGCCGATGGACACTGCCAGGGAGTTGTGCTCAGCGGCTCCATGGCCGGCTGCAGGCCGGGGATGAGGGGTGTCCCTCAGGGAGGCTCTGCCTGGGCCCCGGGGCTCTGCAATGGCTTTGGCAGTGGCCCAGAGAGGGGCTGGAGCTGCCCTCAGCACGGGCTGTGCAGGGACAGGAGCCGAGCGGGGCAGGGGCTGAGCAGAAGCGCTTGGGCTGCGCACGGAGGAGAAGCTCAGCGCGAGCCGGCAGTCGCTGCTGCCGGCCCAGAAAGCAGCCATGGGCTGGGCTGCATGGAGAGGAGCAAGAGCAGCAGCCAAGGGAGCTGAGCGTGGCCCTCGAGGCCGTTTCTGTGAGACCCTGCCTGGAGCTCTGCATCGTGTGGGGCCCCACAATGAGGAGGACGCGCAACTGCTAGAATGAGTTCAGAGGACCAGAGGGAAACAAAGAGTGTGCAAG
>NW_027636195.1:0-20926 GCF_903797595.1 Erithacus rubecula
GAGGAGGAGGAAGGATAAGGAGGATCGAGAGGAGGCACCACGTGCGTTCCCCGCTCTCTGTATCCGCAGCTCCTTCGCCCCCAGACCATCGCCCCCCGCATCCCGCAGGTGCCCGGGGAGGGGGAGCTCGCCCCAAATATCCTGGGTGTTTTTCTTGAAGGGGGGGAGGGGTATTTGGAACTGACACTAAATATATTTGGGGCTCCCTGTTTCATTCTTTCTGCTGGTGTGGGCGGCGCGATGTTTGGAGCTTGCAGCGCTCCCGAGCTGAGCCGCAGATGCCCCTCGGGGGGACATCGGGGGGTCCCCGGGAGGTGTTTTTGGGGGTCCTCGGTGCCGGCTGGTGGGCCAGAGCAATGGCCTCACGAGGCACGCAGCCGACTCTCACAGGAGTGTCCCCTGGGCTCCTGCGGCACCACCGGGAACAGAGCCCGGGGCGGGGCTGGGTCCCTGCTGCCAGCAGGGCGCTGCCCAGGCTCCAAACGCTCCTGCAGCTCTGGCAGCCTCGGGGCCGAGCCCATCCCTGGGGATCCTGGGCAGTGCCCTGCACCCTCTGTGGGGAGAACCTTGCTCGAAAATCCAACCTAAATCCCTCCTGGCACCAGCTCAGCCGCTTCTTGGGTGCTGTCCCTGTGCCAGGGTACAGACCCTGGGGCTTGTTCCTACATTATTAATAAAATGTTCATCATTTGTGAATTATTCAATTATTATTCTTACTCTTACTCACCTTGCTCTTTCTAGTTTTTTTCTTCTTGTCTTCTAATATGTACTTTAAAGTATCTAATATTATTCTATACTTATTTTTTTCATGTTCTTCAGGCAGCAGGATCAGCCCAGCCCCAGAGCTGCGGTGCTGCTGCAGTGCTGTGTGCGCTGCTCTGGCTCTTTGGCTGCACAGCCCCGTGCAGCTGCTGCCACAGGGATGTGTCAGGAACAGCACAGAGCTGCTGCTGCCTCAGCTGGGGCTGCACCGGGGAAACCCCTCCCGGCCTGCACAGGGTGCTCAGGGCAGGCAGGGCTGCTGAGAACACACCCAGCTCCAGAGAATCAGCCCTCAGGGGATTTCGGAAGGAATTTTCCCTGGCAGGATGGGCAGGGCCTGGCACAGAGTGCCCAGAGAATTCACATGGCCGGGAAATTATTATGTATCAATATTACAATTTATTGTATATTCATGTATTTGTATCATATACTGTAATATTAATACACAATATGTAATAAAAACAAATTTCCTAGGTTTTTTTGTTCATTCAATTTTATTTTCATTTCTGTATTCTTAAATTATACTTCTTTTTATAATTCTTTCTTTTCCACCTACTCTTCTTAGCTATTCTAACTACTTGTTACATGCTATTGTATCTATTCTTCTCTGCTTCTTCTATGTGTTCCTTAATTCTTATTCCTATTCCTATTCCTAATCATCTATGAATTCCTAAATTCTTATGACTATTATTCTTATTTTAAATCCATACGACCATTCTTTCTATATGCATTTTTAAATTATTCTTGGTCTTCGCCATAATCTTAGTGTTCATCATCTTCATCTTTATCTGCTTTGTCATCATCCTGTTCTTCACTTTTGTCTTCTTCTTCATTCCCTTCACCTTCATCTGCTTTATCGTCATTGCTGTCTTCATATTCTTCATCATCTTCATCTTCCTTTTCTTCTCCATCCCCCTGCACTGCCCCGAGCAGCTGCTGCTGCGTCACCAGAGGAGCGGGACCGGTGGGAGCGGGGCCGTCCCGTTCCAGCCCCAGCCTGGGGGAGCCGAGCCGGGCAGGGAAAGCACAGCCAGAGACTCCATGCGAGCTGCTTGGTGTGCCTGCACAGGAGGGCAGAGCCACAGGGCCACCAGGGCTGAGCCTCCTGCTGCACGGAGCTGCTCCTCATCTCCCTCAGTGCTCGGGCCGTGGCCTCAGGCAGGGACAGCGGAACAGCCCCCGCAGCGCCCGCAGCGCCCGCCTGGAGCGGGAGGGACGTTTCCTGGGGGCACACGGCTGCCCATGGAGGGCCTGGGCGGGAGAAGCCGCGTGTCCCACGGGGGCTTGGCCCTGCAGGGAGGCAGACGAGGCACGGAGCGGCCC
Source organism: Erithacus rubecula (assembly GCF_903797595.1). Lineage (NCBI taxonomy): Eukaryota > Metazoa > Chordata > Aves > Passeriformes > Muscicapidae > Erithacus > Erithacus rubecula. Next base: position 2,086 of record NW_027636195.1, read on the forward strand.
TGGGCTGCACGGCTCCGCTTGCTGCTCCTCAACCCAGGCCTCTCGAGGGACGGGCACTGGGAGCCCCTCTGACACAAAATCTCTCCATCGGCCCTTTCTGTTCCCTCTCCCATCTTCTGTATCTCCATCCCATATTCTCTCTCCAGTTGCTATTTCCATATTCCCTGTTGTGAGAGTCCATCTGAGCCTCTCGTCTGTTTCTGCTCAATGACCCTCGCCTGAGGCCTGCGCTGGCCAGGGATGGGAGGAACGCCAAGGGACTGTTCCGCAGGTGATGCCTACCAGGACTGGTTTCTCATGACAACTAGTCACGGGGCGCTGACTCAACAAAGCTCCCACAGATGGAAGAACAATGGACTGGTCAGTATGGGCTGCCCTGCGTGTGTTCATAACAACAAAGATGGTTTGGTGTGCCTTGAAATGTCCTGTTTCCACATGTTCCTCAGGGTAATGATCTCCACATACAATAGTCCATAAACCTTCCCACATTTTGGCCAGAAGCCACTCGCTTTGGGAAAGGACTACAAAAGTGTCTTTCTCAGAGGAGACCCCCGATATCTCCACAGACGGCAACAGACATCTATTGGCTGCTCCACGAGGATCCGTCTTCCCGTCTTGGTAGCTATAATCCCGATTGCAGCATTCTGTGATTCATATTGATCCATGGTCTCTCCTCAGGAGGCCTGACCTGCTCAGAGAAGCTGTGCCTTGAGGTGTGACCCAATGTGGACAACCTTGCTGCACATTCCCCAGCCCCATCCTGTCTCTCCTCACTCACCTGAGACCTGCTGTGCTTGGAGAATTGGCTGTACACAGCAAAGAGTATAAAATAGTTTAGGTTGCTACAAGACAAAGGCTCTGCATTGTAAACAGACACCCTCCTCAAGTGTGTGCCAAGCCCAAGGCACCACCAAAACCCCTGCAGAGCTGCCCTGGGCCAGCTGGGAGGGTGGATCATCATCCCAACCTGCCCTGGGCCATTGCAAGGGACTGTGGCCACGGACACTGCACTGGCCCCACTGCTGGGTTTGGGTGCCATGGCAATGCTCATCAGCCCAAGTTTCCTTGGAAAGCACCCCAAGGCCCCGTTTCTGCAGTCAGGCTCCAGGGCCACTTGCATGCAGAGCTGTTGTGTCCTCGGCTGCCCCGGCACCCTCAGGACAAAGCGGTGCCGGGGCTGTTCCAGGGACAATGGCACTGACGCTCCTGGATGCGCTCAGGGGCCACGGCAGCAGCCACACAGACCCTTCCTCAGTTTGGTGCCAGGCAGCCAAGGCCTGGAGCCATTGTGATGGCTGCTTGCCATGGAAACCTGCCCTGGGCCCCTTGCCCAGGGCTGGAGACACTGCCCAGAGCCAGAGGGGATCCCTGGCTGGGGGCTTGTGCCGTGGCACCTGCCCTGTGCCGCGCTGGCTGCTCAGGCACAGCGGGACCAGCAGCACAGCCCAGGGCAGGGTAAAGGCCAGCTCAGCCAGACAGAAAGGGCAGCTGGGCACTGTTTCCATGGCAGCCATGCCTGGCACAGCACACCTGGGTCACCTGTCCTGGCACTTGCCATGGAAAGCCCTTGAGGGGCTGATGCCACGGCCGCTGGCACTGAGACACTGCTGGGCTCGGGTGCTGAGCACAGGGCTGAGCACACAGAGATGGTTTCATTCTGGCTCAGCCTGCACAGAGCCAAGGCCTTTCCTGCCCCTGGTCCAGCTACTCTGGGGATGGGCTGGGGCTTCGGGGAGGTTGGGAGGGGACACAGCCAGGACAGGTGACTCCAACTGACCCCGGGATATCCCAGACCATGGCACAGCATGCTCAGTGTATAAAGGGAGGGGAAGAAGGCAGAAAGGAGGGGACACTTGGAGTGGTGGTGTTTGTCTTCCAAGGTAACAAGCAGGATGAGACTCAGTTTCACCAGTGGGCAGGGTCAGCACCAGGGACACAGACACCAACTGAAGGAATTGTGTCATTTATATAATGCAAAACTGCAAAGAATCACACAAGGAGAACCTCAGTAAAGCACATAATTGTTAGCAAAGAATTACAAAAGGAGAAGCTGAGCAATGCACCCAATCATCACTACCAAAGATTGCCCACAGTGATTTACAAAGATCCATCCTCAGTTACTCCTAGACTTTACCATCACCCAGGTGCACACATCAGCTGGGGGAAGCTGTCACAGCCAAGGGCTGCAGAGCCACTCCTGGACACTGGGAATTCCTGCAGGTGCCTCCAGCCACAGCTGAGGCTCCCAACCCTGCTGGGAGAGGGTCCAGCTCTGACAGTGCTGAATAAAGAATCTGACATCACTTCTAGTGCAGGAACATTGGTTTAAGTCTCCTGTTTGGTTTCTCCCAAAGCCTGGCCAGGACTCAAGGAGGAACCAAGAGAGTTGACTTTGACCAAACACCCCCAAACAAAGCCAGATGGGACCTTGTTTGGTTTCTAAACACAGAATGGTAAATCCATGTCTCACCAATGCAGAGATACACAGACCATGTTGCTAAAAATGCCTCACTAATGAGCAGATAAAAAGATAACATTTGGTTGGAAGGTTCATCTAGAGGTCACCTTTGGCTCAGGGCCTGGTGCTCAGGCCTTGGTACTTTAACCAGTGCCTTGACCAAGGCATGAACTACAACCTTCATAACAATTCTTTCAATAATTGAGTCTTAGATTTAGGTAGGAGGCATAAAGGCATTGCCTCTTGTTCTTCAATTAAGGTCTGTTCACATTCATTACTCAGAGCTGTAAGTCACATTCCTTCTAAAACATGCCTAATTAGTTGCTACTCTCTGCTCTTTATCAAATCCCCACTGTTTCTTGAGACTGTGTCTCTTTTGAGACAAGTCTAAATGCTCCATTTCCCAGCACAAAGTGTCGCAACAGCTCTAACGTGGAATCATAACACACCAAGTGCTCACACTGCAATGACTGCAGTAGTTGCCACAAATGCATTTCACAGCAGCCTCCAGTTTGGCAGCCAATCTCACCAAGAAGAATTCTCTTCTTCCTTCCACTCTTCTACTGCTCTTTCCATCGAGGTGATTCCTGACTGTTGGACTTCAAACTCAGCACTGATAGAAGTGCAACATTCCTGTCTCATGGCAGCCCAGGCTCCTCCTTGGTCAGCAAGCAGATAATCCAAGGCCAGGCAGTTCTGTAGAGCCCCATTTGTGTTTGTTGGAGCTCACAGGATGTGCTGTTGGACATTTTCACAGTATCATTTTCTGCTTCTTCTAATAATCAATGCAGCTCATTAATGTAAACTCCACAGGACAAGGCAGTGCACATGGGGCACAGGTGAGGGGGGCGGGCTGGTACCGGTTTTGTCCACAATTGTCCACAATGAAGTCGCACTACTGGGGGGGGAGCTGCAGTGCAGTTTTTTCCAAGAGGGGACAGCACTTCTGGGGGGTGGAGGCTGCAGTACCTGTTTTGTCTACAAGGGGAAAGAACTTCTGGGGAGGGGGAGATGCAGTTCCAGTTTTGTCCACAAAGGGGCAACACTATTGAATGGGGGGCGGGCTGCAGTAACGGTTTTATCCACAAGTGGGCAGCACTGCTGAGGAAGGGGGGGCTGCAGTACCGGTTTTGTCCACAAGGGGACAGCACTACTGGAAGGAAGTGGTAGTACTGGTTTTGTCCACAAGGAAGCAGCAATACTGAAGGGGGTGGGGTTGCAGTACCGGGTTTGTCCACGAGGGGGCAGCACTACTGGTGTGAGGGGCAGCAGTACCTGTTTTGTCCACAAGGTGGCAGCACAACTGGGGGGGGGGGAGAGCAGTATCGGTTTTTTTCCACAAGGGGACAACACTACTGGTGGGGAGGGGCCTGCAGTATCGGTTTTGTCCGCAAGGGGGCAGCACTACTGGTGGGGGGGTGGCAGTACCTGTTTTGTCTACAACGGGTCAGCACTACTGAGGGAAGCGAGTGGGTGCAGTAGCGGTTTTGTCCACCAGGGGGCAGCACTGTTAAGGGTGGGGGCCTGCCGTACCGGTTTTGTTCACAAAGGGACATTACTAGTGAGGAGAGAGGAGCTGCAGTATCATTTTTTTTTCCACAAGGGGGCAGCACTAGTGAGGAGGGGGAAGCTGCAGTACCGGTTTTGACCACACGAGGACAGCACTACTGGAGGGGGGAGCTGCCGTACCTGTTTTGTTCACAAGGATACAGCACTACTGGTGGGCAGGCTGCAATGCCGGTTTTGTCCACAAGTGGGCAGCACTTGTGGGGGGGTGGGCTCCAGTACCTGTTTTGTCCACAACGGGGCAGCACTACTGAGAGGAGGAGCAGGGCTACAGTACCGGGTTTGTCCACAAGGGGGAAGATCTACTGAAAGGGGGGTCTGCAGTACCCGTTTTGTCCACATGGGGGCAGCACTACTGGAAGGGGGGGGGCTGGCAGTACAAGTTTTGTTCACAAGGGGAAAGCACTACTGGGGGGGGTGGTGCAGTACCGGTTTTGTACACAAGGAGTCAACACTGCTGGAGGTGGGCTGCCATGCCAGTTTTGCCCACAAGTGGGCAGTACTAGTGAGGAAGGAGGGGCTGCAGTGCATGTTTGTTCCACAAGGGGGCAGCACTACTGAGTGGAAGGCGGGCTGCAGTACCAGTTTTGCCCACAAGGGGGCAACACAACCGGGGGAGAGGGCAGCAGTACCGCTTGCCTCCACAATAGGGCAGCACTTCTGGGGGAGGGGTGCAGTGTGGGTTTTGTCCACAAGGGGGCAACACTACTTGGGAAGGCGGGGGTGGGATTGAAGTACCGGTTTTGTTTACAAGGGAGCAGCACTATTTGTGTGGAGGGCTGCAGTTCCACTTTTGTCCACAAGGGGGCAGTACAGCTGAAGGGATGGGGGCGGCGGCAGTACCAGTTTTGTCCAAAAGGATGCAGCACGAGTGAGGAGCAGGGGGCTACAGTACCTTTTTTGTCCACAAGGATACAGCACTACTGGTGGGGAGACTGCAGTGCCGATTTTATCCACAAGGGGGGAACACTTCTAAGGGGTGGGCTGTATACCTGTTTTGTCCACAAGGGAACAGCACTATTGAAAGGGGGGGGCTGTAGGATCGGTTTAATCCACAAGGGGGCAGCACTCCTGAAAAGGGGGAGCTGCAGTACCGGTTTTGTCCACAAGGGGGCAGCACTACCGGGCGGGGGTGCTGCAGTACTGGTTCTCTCCACAACACGTCAGCACTACTGAGGGAGGCGGGGCTGCAGTAGCGGTTTTGTTTACAAGGGGGCAGCACTAGTGTAGAGGGGGGCTGCAGTAGCGGTTTTGTCCACAACGGGTCACCACTACTGGGGGTGGGAGGCTGAAGTACGGGTTTTGTCCACATGGGGACAGCACTATTGGGGGGGGGACGGGACTGCAGCACCTGTTTTGTCCACAAGGAAGCAGCACTACTGAAGGCGGTCTGCAGTACCAGTTTTGTCCACAAAGAGGCAGCACGATTTGGGTTGGGGCTGCAGTACCTGTTTTGTCCACAAGGATGCAGCACTACATGTAGGGGGGCTGCAGTACCGGTTTTGTCCACAAGAGGGTAGCACTACTGAAGGGGGTGGCCGACGGTACCAGTTTTGTCCACAAAGGGACAGCACTACTGGGGGTGGGTGGCCAGTACCGGTTTTGTCCACAAGGGGAAAGCACTACTGGGGGTGGGGCTGCAGTACCTGTTTGGTCCACAAGGGGGCAGCACTAGTGAGGAAGGAGGGGCTGCAGTACCGGTTTTGTCCACAAGGGGGCAACACTACTGAGTGGGGTGTGGGCTGCTGTACTGGATTTGTCCACAAAGGGGCAGCACTACTGGTTTGGAGGCTGCGGTACCGGTTTTGTGCACAAGGGGTCAGAACTACTGGTGTGGGGGGGCTGCAAGTACCAGTTTTGTGCACAAGGGGGCAGACTAGTGAAGAGGAGGGGGCTACAGTACCGGTTTTGTCGACAAGGGGGCAGCACTACTGGGCAGGGGGCGGCACTATCGCTTTTGTCCACATTAGGTCAGCACAACTGGGATGGGGGGCTGCAGTACCGGTTTTCTCCACAAGTGGTCAGCACTGCTGGGGGTAGGAGCTTGCCGTACCTGTTTTGTCCACAAGGAGGCAGCACTACTGAGAGGGTGGGGCTGCAGTACCGGTTTTGTCAACAAAGGGGAAGCACTACTGAGGGGGGAGGGCCTGCGGTACCAGTTTTGTCCACAAGGGGTCAGCACTTCTGGGGGTGGGGCTGCAGTACCTGTTTTGCCCACAAGGGGGCAGCTCTACTTTGGGGGGGGGGGGGGGGTGCAGTACCGGTTTTGTCCATGAGGAAGGAGCACTACTGGGTGGGGGGCCGCAGTACCTGTTCTGTCCAAAAAGGGGCAGCACTACTGGTGTGGGGGGCTGCAGTACCTGTTCTGTCCACAAGGGGACAGCACTGCTGGGTGGGGGGTGCTGCAGTACCGGTTTTGTCCAGAAGGAGGCAGCAGTACTCGGGGCGGGGGCTGCAGTACCGGTTTTGTCTACAAGGGGGCAGCACTACTGGGTGTGGGGCTGCAGTGCCTGTTTTGTTTACAAGGAATCAGCACTGCTGGGGGGGGGGGGCTTCAGTACTTCTTTTGTCCACAAGGGGACAGACATGCTGGGGGGGGGGGGGCTGCTGTACCAGTTTTGTCCACAAAGGGACAGCATTATTGAAAAGGGGGGCTGCAGTACCGATTTTGTCCACAAGGAATCATCACTACTTTGGGGGCGAGCCGCAGTACCTCTTTTGTCCACAAGAGGACAGCACTAATAGGAAGGGGGGGGCTGCAGTACCGGTTTTGTCCACAAGGGGGCAGCACTACTTAAAGGGGTTGCTGCGGTATCGTTTTTGTCTAAAAGAGAGCAGCACTACTGAAGAGTGGGGGGCGGCGGTACCAGTTTTTTCCGCAAGGGGACAGGACTAGTAGGGGGGTTGGTGTGGTACTGGTTTTGCGCACAAGGGGGGTGCAATATTGGGTGTGGGGCTGCAGTACCGGTTTTGTCCACAAGGGGGCAGCACTAGTGAGGAAGGAGGGGCTGCAGTACCGGTTTTGTCCACAAGGGGGCACCACTATTGGGGGAACGTTACAATACTGGCTTTGTCCATGAGAAAGCACCACTACTTGTTGGGGCTGCAGTACCTCTCCTGTCCACAAGAAAGCAGCATGACTGGTTGGGGCCACAGTACCTGTTCTGTCCACAAGGGGGAAGCACTGCTGAAAGGGGGGGTAGCACCAGTAGCCATTTTGTCCTCAAGGGGACAGCACTAGTGATGAGGGGGGAGGGGCAGCAGTACCGGTTTTGTCCACAAGGAAGCAGCATTACTGAAAGCGGGGGGGGGGTGGACTGCAGCACCTTTTCTGTCCCTAAGGGGACAGCACTACTGAAGGACAGGGGGCGGCAGTAACGGCTTTGTCCACAAGGAGGCAGCACTACTGAAAAGGGGGCTTGCAGTACCGGTTTTCTGCACAAGGGGACAGCACTGCTGGGGGGGGGGGCTGCAGCACTGGTTTTCTCCACAAGGAAGCTGTGCTACTGAAGGGAGGGGGTGCTGCAGTATTGGTTTTATCCACAAGGGTGCAGCTATACTGGGGGGGAGCTAGGGTGCCGGTTTTATCCACAAGGAGGCAGCACCAGTAAGGAGGAGGGGGCTGCCGTACCGGTTTTGTCTACACGTTGACAGCACTACTCCGGGGGGGAGCTGCAGTACCTGTTTTATCCACAAGGAAGCTGCACTACTGAGGGGGGAGTTGCAGTGCCGGTTTGTCCACAAGGGGGCAGCACTACTGGGGGGGAGGTTGCACTACCGTGTTTGGCCACAAGAAAGCAGCACTACTGCTTTTTGGGGAGGGTGCCGCAGTACCTGTTCTGTCCACAAGGGGGCAGCACTACTGAAGGGGGTTGGCAATACCTGTTCGGTCCACAAGGCAGCAGCCCTGCTGAAGGAGGGGGAACTGCTGTACCCATTTTGTCCACAAGGGGACACCACTAGTGATGGGGGGGGGTGGGGGGCAGAAGTACCGTTTTTGTCCACACCCGGACAGCACTACTGGGTGGGGGATCTGCAGTACCTGTTTTTTTTCACAAGGAAGCAGCACTACTGCGAGGGGGAGCTGCTGTGCTGGTTTTGTCCACGAGGGGACAACACTTCCGGGGAAAGGGGGCTACAGTACCGGTTTTGCCCACAAGAGGGCGGCACTAGTGAGGGGGTGGGGCGGTGGTACTGGTTTTGTCCACAAGGAAGCCGCACTACTGGGTGGGGAGCTGCAGTGCCGGTTTCATTTGCAAGGGGACAGCACTTCTGGGGCGTGGAGCCTGCAGTACCAGTTTTGTCCTCAAGGGGGTAGCACTGCTGAAGGGGGGGGGGGCTGCAGTACTGGTTTTGTCCAAAAGGAAGCAGCACTATTGGGGAGGGGGGGAGGGCGGCAGTACCGGTCTTGTCCACAAGGAATCAGCACTACTGAAGAGGGTGTGGCTGCGGTACCGGTTTTTCTACTTCTCTTTCCATCGAGGTGATTCCTGACTGTTGGACTTCAAACTCATCACTGACAGAAGTGCAACATTCCTTTCCCATGGCAGCCCAGGCTCCTCCTTGGCCAGCAAGCAGATAATCCAAGGCCAGGCAGTTCTGTAGTGCCCCCATTTGTGTTTGTTAGAGCTCACAGGATGTGCTGTTGGACATTTTCACAGTATCATTTTCTGCTTCTTCTAATAATCAATGCAGCTCATTAATATAAACTCCACAGGAGGAGACAATTCACATCGGGCACAGGGTGAACCAGAGTCTTTGGCTGTCTGTTCTACTGACATTGGCAGTGAGGGCAAAGCACAGAAATCCTTTCACATTGTGCCCTCCAACTCTATCAGGAATCAGTTTCTACTGAAGGGAAACCTGAGTGAATCCTGTCAAACTGGTAACTGCATTCCTTTGTTCCACAGTTTTCTTTAACTGTCCCTTCACTCACTCTGTTACGAGTCAGAGCCCATGGACAGAGCTCTGGCCACCCCACAGGGGGGGCCCCAAGGGAACCCCATTCCTCCCAACAAGAGCTGAGAACACACCCAGCAATTAGTTACATTGAGTATTTTGGCTAGTCTTTAAATTTTCATCATAATTTCCTGACTAATTCTTGGTGAAACTCTAGAGGTGTCTCTGGCAAACAAAGGTTCTGGCTGACTCTCAAGATACAACTCACAGACACAAGCAGCACTTTAGTGACAAGCCTGCTCATCCTTTTTCCTCCATCTCATCCGGGTCAGGAACAATAATTCCATTGTCCATGGAGCTGGTGCCTTTTTAATTCCAGAATAATTTCCCCAGGTCCTTTGCTGCTCAGCTGTACCGTGCTGTCTGTGCCTGACAAGGCTTGGCCCAAAAACTAATGTTCCAAGGAAAAATCATAGTTCACAACCCTCATGATTTAAGAACCATATTAAGCCATAAAGTGCAACAGTGGATAACAGATGCAAGAATACTAAAGTATGAGGCCATGTTAATATCCACCAATGATTACAAAAGTAAGAGAAGATTTAGAAGATGAACCACTGCTGTATGGGAAAGTATTGTTCACTGATGGATCATCTCGAGTAATAGAGGGTAAAAGACTGTCAGGGTATGCAGTGGTAGAAAAGAAAGAAGAGACCAAGCTAGAAGCTGTAGACCAAGGTAAATTGCCCTCCCATTGGTCTGCACAATGTTGTGAAATACATGCTTTAAAGAAGGGATTAGATCTATTAGAGCAGGGGGAAGGGACTATATACACAGACTCTAAATATGCCTTCGGAATTGTGAACACATCTGGAAAGATCTGGGAGGAAAGGGGCTTCTTAAGTTCAAAAGGGAAGGAGTTAATTCATAAAAATTTAATTAAATCTGTGCTAGAGTCTCTAATGAAACTTAAAGAAATCGCAGTAGTACATGTAAGGGGACATCAAAAAGGGGACACAGTAGAAAAGTGGGGAAATCGAGCCATAGATCAAGCAGCAAAATTAGCCACCAAAACAGCAGAAGAGTCAATAAAAATCCTTAACACCAGTAGTGCAGTACCGAGTGAAGAAGAAAAAAGACAAGAGCCAGTTTATGGTAAACAGGAAATAAAAGAAATGACAAAGTTAGGGTTACATCAAGGAAAAAAAGGTGAATGGTTAACACCAGATGGGAGAAAGTACTTAAATAAAGCACCAACTCAAAAAATGTAAGCACACTGGGGAACTCAAGCAGTCTGTGACCACTTCCTAAAAGATTATGTATGTATTGGAGTATATAGTCTAGCAAAAACCGTTACAGATGGATGTCTCATCTGTCAAAAAGCAAATCAAAAGCAAATGCGAAAGCCAACACCAGGAGGGAGAGAGTTAGCCCTGAGACCTTTTCAGAACATACAAGTAGATTTCACTGAAATGCCCTCAGCCCAAGGGTATAGATACTTGCTAGTAATGGTAGACCATCTCACCCACTGGGTAGAAGCTTTCCCTACCAAAAAAGAAACTGCAGAAGTGGTGACAAAAATATTATTAAAACAAATTGTTCCCCGTTATGGGATTGTAAACAACATAGATTCGGATAGGGGCTTGCACTTCACTGCAAAAATCCTGCAAGACCTAGTTAAAGCATTGGGAATAAAGTGGCGTTTGCACACTCCATGGCACCCCCAAAGCTCGGGGAGAGTCGAGAGGATGAATAAATCCCTCAAAAATATACTAACTAAATTAATTATGGAAACCAAACTAAATTGGCTTAAATGTCTTCTGTTAGCACTACTAAGAATTAGAACTAAACCAAGATCAGATATAGGAGCCTCTCCTTATGAAATGATGTTTGGACTCCCCTTCCTCTTATCCCCCTACAGTACGGGGGAATATTTGGAAGGGGAGGAAGCAACCCAAAAATATTTAGAAACAATTGGAACCACATTAGATGATTTACGAAAAAGAGGGTATCTTCCTCAAGCCTCTCCCCTAGATGCAAACATCCATAACATAACACCTGGAGATTGGGTTTTAATTAAATCATGGAATAACGCTCCTTTAACTCCCAAATTTGAAGGTCCCTTCCAAGTCCTGCTCACTTCGCACGCTGCCATCAAGACCCTTGAAAAGGCTGTACACGCATATCCCACGTGAAAGGACCCTTACCACCCCCATGCACTCCATCAGACTCTGCAACCACCTCTCAACAGTGGACTGCCACCCGAGACCCCGGCACCCTCAAAGTCACCTCAAAGAAAAAAATCAGAAGTTGAATAAAACCAGTGTAAATGAACTGTTAAATCAACATTGTTACAAAGTTACTAGCAAAAGTTGTTAAAATGTTATAAAAGAAAATTGTTACAAGTTACCAGTAAAGTATATACTAAGTATTTGTGCAAAAGTATCAAAGTTGTTGTTACAAGTTACAGCATTTACTAGAATTAGTTAACAAAGTTGTTAATATAAGGTATAATGTAATAGTCAATGTTACACATTAAGTAATTATATTTAAGTAGCCAATAAAGTTTGCAACCACACATCCCCAAACACTAAGAGTTAAAAAGACCAATTCCCTCATAGGACGTTTCCCCAGTAGGGCACCAAAAAAATTAATATAAGTGTGGGAAAAAGGAGGAGCAAGCACTTCATCAGGGGAGCAAAGCCCAACAGCCGAGAGGCAAGGCCAGGCGAAATAGAAGAAAAAGTCACGATTCGTACTGGACTCTTGGTAGGACTATTGATAGTCCTAATAATCAGCAAAAAGATCGGAAGGGCATGTCCCAGATGCTACAACCCGGTGTACGAAGGAGAAAACCTGCAAGCCCTCCTCCAGATCCGTACCCATGTGAATCCCACTTGTTTTAATAAAGCCCAATTGGACACCTGTCAAGAAGGAGAAAAGACGTATTGGCTAGCGAGAAATACCGCCACTTTTAGGCAACGCCTGACCAGGGAGTGCCCTATTAGGGAATGGTTTTGCATAGAAAACATAGAAAATCTTGAGGGAGCTGCTGACCTAATTAAAGAGAAGCCCTTGACACCTATAAGAATCGAAGCCAATGAACCCCCTAGGGGAAATCTGTTTATTGAGCTAATAGAAAAGATCAGTCATGAATTAAATATAACAAACTGTTATGTGTGTGGAAGTACCCAAATGGCAGATGTGTGGCCCTGGGAAGGAATTAGTCTTATCCCTCTAGAAATTTTAAGGTGGAAACAAATGAATCCAGGACTCCCAGAGGAAGGGGAACAAAGGACCAAACAGTGGAAATTAAAAACAAAAATAATTGGGGAAGAGTGCATACAAAGAAAAGGAAGAAAGTATAAAACATATGTAGGAGCAATGCCATGTAAGAGAACACTCAAAGGGGGAAAAAAGGAATGGGTCCCCAGTGAACCAGAAACATATTGGGCCTCAGAGAAAAAAGAAGTTAGTTGCCTCCATCATGAAATCTATAATTTATATGAGTGTCCCAACAGAGAGTGGAATCCTTTTTGGGGAATAAAGTCCATATCTAAATATTGGAAAAACCCTCTTGATACACAGGCCATTAATTGGAAAGCACCACCATATTTGTTCTGGATATGTGGGGACAAAGCCTATACCCAGCTACCTAGTGATTGGACTGGAATTTGTACAGTGGGGGTCATAAAACCAGCATTCTTTTTACTTCAAAAAGGTTCAGGAAAACATTTAGGAGTACCTTCATGTGGCCAATTACAACGAAACACCCAAAAACGTAGAACCCTCATCAATCTTAGCAGTACTCAGAAGTGGAAGGGAAAAATCTGGACTCCAGACGAAATTATAAAAACGTATGGGCCAGCCACCTGGGCTCAAGACAGGTCATGGGGGTACAGGACCCCAATATACATGTTAAACAGAATCATCCACCTACAAGCGGTTCTTGAAATTACTTCCAATAAAACAGCTGTAGCATTGGATTATATCAGTGAACAACTAGCCCAGACCCGAACAGTAGTCTACCAAATTAGGCTGGCAGTAGAATACCTGTTAGCAAATGAAGGAGGCATATGTGGAAAATATAACACTTCTGAGTGCTGCCTTGAAATTAATGACAAAAGCCAAGTTATCAAAAATATCTCTAAAGAGATTCGTAAAATCACTTACGTGGGAACCCAAGAGTGGAAGCCCCTAATCAACACAGATTGGTGGGATAGTTTTTGGTTGTTTAAAGGAGCTTGATGGAAAAAGGTAATTTTCATAGTTCTAACTTCCCTGGCTGGCCTTTCAATCCTCCCATGCTTACTCCCCTGTCTAATTCGCCTAATCACATCCACAGTACAAGCCAATTTCCAAATCGCCCCAACTGCAAGTCCAATATAAGCAACAGTGTTAAAGCTAAAATCCCAAGAAGAATCAAAAGAAAGAATGATAAGTGCAGCCCAAAATATTTATAACCAATTTCAAAAAATCTGAAAATTATACCCATAAGACCCTGAAACTGCCAATTGATGCGGGTCAAAAGACCCGATCAAAAAGGAAGAGGAGGGATTGAGATAAATAAAGAAGTTCAGCAGCCATAAATTAAGGGTTACAAATAGTAAAACAGCAATATTAAATTGTTAAAAGTAATGTTTAAGAGTTGTCCCCTCTGTTAAAATGTTAAGCTACTTTCCGTTCTTGATGTGCATGTTCTGTATCCCCCGGTTCACCCTCTGTTTGTACTCCCCAATTAATCCCAGTTCTGGTTCAATCACTTCCTACTTCCGCCCTGTCCCCTCACCTCACTTCCGGCCGCCTGCTGCTGCTCCCTGTCAATCAAAAGACGCTGCCCCCATATGCAAAGTCTCCAAAACTCCCAAGAAACACCTCTTCAGTGGAAGTCCAATCCAGACAAAAACGCCTCAAGAATAGCAAAGTGACACCTAATACATAAGCACAACTAATACCAGACAGCTAGAAAAATCACAACCTGCTAGAAGAAGTCCTTATCTAACTGGATGTTACGTAAGAAGTAGTGCAACAAGATGACAACCCTAGACAAGCCAAGCCAAGGAGAGTTCTCTATGTGCGTGTGAGGACTGGAACTCCCCATCCTGCCTACGGACGGGATGGCACGAGGACCTCCTCTCCACATCCGAGACTGGTTCTGTGGCAGCAGCAGGCGGCGGCCTTCCTGCAACTCCCCCTTAATAAAAGAGCTGCATTTTAATAAAGGCCTTGGCCCTGATTATTTATAACACCTTCCCACTTTAAATCTTGTAGTTCAGGACCCTGTCCCGATTCTAGGTCTCAAATTCCCAATCCTTGCCTCCTTCCCATTCCATTCCCACACACAGTCCCAATCTCAGTCCCATTCCATTATTCCCATTGCCATTTCTGGTCCCTGTACACATTCCCTGTGCCTGTCCCTTTTTCTGGTCCCATACTGGATCCCTGTTCCCACTCCGGGTCCCAGTCCCTCATTCCAGGCCCCATTCTCAGTCCCAGTCTGCATTCCCGTTCCCATTCCCAGTCCCTGTCCTGTATTTCAGGTCTTGGTCCCCTAATCATGGTCCGTATCCCCATTCCAAGTCTACAACTCCTGGTCCCGGTCCTCATTCCTGGTCCCTGTCCCCATTCCCAGTACCTGTCCCCACTCCCCGTCCCATTCTCAGTCTTGGTCTCGATCCTGTAGTCCTGGTCCCTGTCCCTTATTCCTGGTTCCCTTCACGGTTTCAGTCTTGTAGCCCAGGTCCCTGTCCCCATTCTAGGTGCCAAATTCTCGGACCCTGTCCTTCTTCCTGGTCCCATTCCCACACCCAGGCCCATTCTCAGTCCCATTCCATTATTCCCATTGCCATTCCCAGTCCCTGTACACATTCCCTCTCCCTGTCCCCTTCCCTAGTCCCATTCCCAGTCCCGTCCCCTGTCCCTCTCCTGTATTCCTGGTCCCTATTCCCATTCCCGGTCCCATACCTGGTCCCTGTTCCCATTCCCGGTCCCAGTCCCTCATTCCAGGCCCCCATTCTCAGTCCCAGTCTGCATTCCCGTTCCCATTCCCAGTCCCTGTCCTGTATTCCAGGTCTTGGTCCCTAGTCGTGGTCCCTATCTCCATTCCATGTCCACAATTCACAGTCCCAGTCCTCATTCGCTCCCTGGTCACAATCCCAGTCCCTGTCCCCATTCCCAGTCCCTGTTCCCCTTCCTTCTCTCTGTCCCCATACCCGGTCCTATTTGCAGTCCCTGTCTTCATTCCCAATCCCGGTCCCCATTCCTGCTCCCTGTCCCCATTCCCTATCCTTGTTCCCTCTCACCGGCCGCCGCCATTGCTCCGTTCCCCTCACGCCGCTCATGTGACCGCGGCAACCCCGCGCTGCTCCCGCCCACCAATCCCAGCGTGCGATCGCTCCTGGATTTGCATAACCACGCCCACAGCTCTGACCCCGCCCACCACCAGCCACAGCTGTTTTCAGGCGCTCTTTGCTCCCAGTTCCCTCCCAGTGCTCCCTGTAAGAGCGGCACTGGCAGGGAAAGCGCTCCCAGTTCCTTTCCAGGTCTCACAGCATCGCTTCCACCTGTCGCCCTGTCATTCCCAGTGCTTACAGTACCAGTCCCAGTGCCTCGAGTAGAGCATCCAATTTGAAATTCCCAGTAGTAAAGATTGGCTGCTTTTGTGTGTCAGCGCCCAGCAGAGTTGGGCGAGGAGTGGGAGGAAGAGAAGCAATGAGAGGAGAAGGAAGGGCGTGTCAGAAGGAGGAGTGCTTTTACTGCAGGGCCATTCTCTCTTCCTGCCTCCCAAACCGGGATTTTCCATTCGCAAACCTTGGTCCCGTGGAGGAGGAGGGGGCTAAGGAAGAGGAAGATGCCCCACAGCTACTGGCAGGTGAGAAGGAAGTCAGTGCCCCTTTCCCCCTGTGTCCTGCTCCATCTTGCTGCAGGACAAATTCACTGCTGACGCCCTCCTGCTGGGGACACACTGAGGGGATCTCCTTGCCCTTGTCTCTGGCACGGAGGCAAATCCCATCCTCTCCTTGTCCTTCCTCCCCCAGAGCTGAGAACGGAGACCAGGGAGGACAAATACCCGCGGCCCAGCCTCGGGCAAGAGGCCGTTTACAGTGGATCCATGGCACAAGAATTCAACAGGGAGAAGGAGGCCCAGAGATCCTGCCCGAGTCGGGGCTGCAAACCCAGCCCAGGGTTCTCTGTGGAGGGAAGAGCCACCCTGGGTGAGGAAGGTGACCAGAGATCCAGCTGCAGCTCGGACCTGGTGCTCCCTGAGCAGCTTCATGGCAGGGAGAAGCCCTCCAAGTGCTCAGAATGTGGGATGAGCTTCAGCTGGTGCTCCAGCCTCAACAATCACTTTTGGATGCACACAGGAGAGCGGCCCTACGAGTGTGGGGAATGTGGGAAGAGGTACAAGCATGGCTCCCACCTCCTCCACCACCAGCGATGCACACGGGGGAACGGCCCTACAAATACTTGGAATGTGGAAAGAGCTTCATCACTAAGTCCAAGCTGACCTCCCACCAGCAGGTGCACACAGGGGAACGGCCCTACAGCTGTGGGGAATGTGGGAAGAGCTTCAGAGACAGCTTTGGCCTCCTTAGCCACCGGCACGTGCACACTGGGAAATGGCCCTACAAATGCTTGGAATGTGGGAAGAGCTTCATTGATAGGTCCAATCTCACCTCCCACCAGAAGATCCACACTGGGGAATGGCCCTACCAGTGTTGCGAGTGTGGGGAAAAGGCTCGGAGCAGTTGGGATCTCCTCAAGCACCAGCACACACACGGAGACCCCGTGGCTGTACGAGCTCCTGGTTCCTTGGAAACCTGGAGATCCCTGTGATGTCACAATGGACACCTGTGACCTCGCTGTTCTTTGGGTGCCTAGAGAGATCTCTGGGATGTCATCATGGAGCCCCTGTCACTGCTGGGGACCTCACAGCACTTTAGAGCCCCAGAGACACCCTGGAATTCACCAGGAACCCCTGTGAGTGCCTCTGACAGATCACTGCCCCAGCAGCTTCCTTCTGGTAAGAGTAACTCCCTGGAGGGCCTGAAACCAGGAGGTTTCTTCAGGTCAGAGCTGAGCAGATAGCAGTTGGTGTTGGGGTCTGTTCCCCACAACAGGGAAAGATCTGAGGGCAGAGAAACAGTTCCTGCAGGGATGGCTCCCAGCAGCAGCCACACAGGAGGGGAGCTGTGTGAAACTCCAATGAAATGTCATGGGAGAGAGAACTTGGAAAGCTGCTGTGATCCCCAGCAATGCAGACACCTTCCCCTGAGCCAGACCCCCTGGTCTCCTCTCCCAGCCAGCAGAGCCTCTGCCCCCAGGGTTGTGTGGTGCAGGACAGGAGCTCCCTGTGCAGTGAGAGCTGTGGCACAGCAGGGACACTTCTCTCCTGATGCATGGTCATTTCCCTCTGCCCAGCACAGCACCTGAGAGTGGCTGCCCCAGGATTTTGCTCCCTGGGAGGAGCAGAGCTGTGCTGGGTGAGAAGGCTTTCCTGAGTGCCCAGCTGCCTCTGCTCTCCCTGCTTGCCTCTGCAGGAGAGTCACAGAGGTTTGATGTGTTTTTCCAGCTGGTTGTGCTGCAGTTCTTCCTTGCCCTCAGGGCCCCTGGCAATAAGGGGTTGTGTCTTGGTTTGGAGGACAGGTGTTTGCTAAGAAAGACAGGAGCTTCTCTTTGAAATGGAGAATGTGAACCTTCTCCCTCTGAATTATTATAGTTTTTTATATTAAGCAGCTTTTAGGCAAAGATATGGGAATTAGGAGTAACAGTTCTTTTTTTTTGCTAGGAAGATTGAAATAGAAATACAGTATTACAAAGAACAACTCTGAAACACTCACTCAGAGTCAGAATACAACCTGACATCCTGTCAGTCAGGGTGTTGGTAGCAGTCTGATTAAATGGTGGCTGCAGCCCTCTTGGAGTGACAGGTGTGGTTCAGTTGAAGCAGTGCTTTTGTAGAAGGCTGCAGGGTTTTTTGAAAGTTTAGTGATGATGTGGAAAGGTTTGTCTTTCTTCTGGAATCTAGTGGAAAGAAGGCTACCTTGGTCTTCAAAATCACAGGTTTTTATCTAAGTAGGTAATGCTAGGCTCTTCTTCTTGGCTGGAGCATTTCCCAATGGGATGATGTAATTTTATCAGTTATACAGTGGGACTGAATGGCCTGTCAGCAGATGGTATCTTCCTGGAGGGAGGATGGGTTGTGGAAAACATAACACTTGGTTTTAAAGATGGCCCTTCAGCAGATAATATGTCTCTCTAAGATAAGGATCACCACCCAGCTTCACCAGATGGTGATAGAATGCACATTTCTGGTCACATCATTTGTTGCAAGCCAAGACAGGGTGGTATGGCACAAGGGGTGGGGCTGTGGAGGGCCTGCTCTGACACTGCCCTGCATTAAGAATCCTGGGAACCAGGGGTTTTCCTAAGGGCAAATGATGCTCATAACCCCTGGTCCCACACAGAGAGGGCTGTCTATTGTTCAAGGGCTTAAATGCCCTGGAGAGGGAGAGCAGGATTTGGGGAAAGGTGCTGTTGTTGCTGAGCATGATCAGGAGAAGGAAAAGAAGCTGCAGGCAGAGGGATGCTCATGCCAAGTCTGATTGTGGGGAGGCTTCAGGCAGAGCTTGGTGATGGAGATGAGAGAGAGGGAATCTTAGAGGGAGAATGACAGGTGTAGTCTATAGCCCTAAACCAAAAGAAACCAGAGATGATGGTCAGGGTGGGCACACACTGCTACCAAACAGTGCCTACACGGTGATGAGATACCCAGTGATTTCAGGGCAGTAAATGAAGAGGTGGGAGACCCTGTAGTATTCCCACCTGAATGTGGAGGTTGTGTCTGCACTAAGCCAAGCACAAGCATGGGTGAAAGTCCACAAAGATCTTTTAATAGTGGTTTAGTTATTTACCAAG